>NW_028261391.1:26508110-26661392 GCF_051295495.1 Thamnophis sirtalis
TCAGTTTCCATCCTGGCCTTCAGGTGCACTGATAGCAAACAATGCATATTTTTTGCTATCAGTAACACCCATAAATAGAAATGGATTGAGAACAATCTTGGTAAGCAAATTATCACATTAGATTCCTTAATCTGTTCTTTTTTAGGAAATTGTGGCAATCAGGTGAAATACAGAGCAAGCTATGCTGTTGTACAAATGAGTGTATTGCAACCCTTAGTGAAAAGATTCTACTAAGATGGCCCTTGACCTTACAAATATACGGTAGTTATTCTGTTTTTAATTCCCCAATAGCCTATTTGAAAGAAAAGTAATAGGGAATGCAATGGGAATTATGGGATGGTTGCAAATGGAGGACAATGTCATCTGAACCATTTCTTTTTTTTTTTTGAATAAAGCAAATTGATGTATAATAAATACATTGTAATCCCCCACATTTTCATATACTTCAATATATTAATTGCAACAAGAAAATCAGGGTGTCTCTTTAATGGGAGTCTTCAGGGCTGCCAAAGCAGTGGCTGGGCAAGCTGTGCAAATGGAAGGGAGGAGGTGAAGATAGTGTGGGAGTTGCAATCATAACAACATTCTTTTCCCTTGGAATCAAGGACATCTCGCCAGCACCTGGGGAGTAATGAACGGAAGTCAACCAGAGTTGGGACAGTGACTGGATTGGACCACGTGATGCACATGTGGACTGAGGGGAAGGAACTTTGATTTATTTGGGGTGGGAAAAATGTGGGGCTTTCAGATTCGGGTTTTCCCCAGATGTGCCAATATGACCTCTCCAATAAATTTATACTTTGAGGAAGATGTCTGCCTTGGAGTTTTGATTCTGCTGGGGGGTGTTACTTGGAACCCTGACACTAACCCGAATCTGAAAGCCCCATGCCTGATATGGATAGGGAAGTCAATGAAGTGGTCTTCATAGTTATGCAAAAACCACTATCTTCATTTAAAAAAATAAAAATGAAATGATAGAGGAAAAAGGGAAATATATGGTGGAAGTGTGGAAAAGTAAAATGGGAAGGGGAATCTAGGATAAATAAAAGTACTACTTTTCAAAGTAGTATGTCAAGGATTAAATCTGGTTTGGGGTTAGAAAAGACTGAGGATCCTTGTTTTAACTCTTTCCAAAATAAGCTATATAGACTTTTGTATTACATATCGTCTGACTCAGTGTGAAATTTGCAATCACTTAAAATTGCTCAACATATTCAGAGCAACGATCCCAGCCTGTGAGATTACGCTTTATAAAGCTTTTCTTCATTGCAGCCTTCAGCAAACTACCTGTCATGCATGAACCAGCTGGAAGTGAAGCTGACTTTAAAAACTTTAATGTATTTCAACTGTTTCCTCCACTTTGCCTGTAGTGATAGCCAGGAGTTCTATCCAAACTGCAATTAATGTATCCTTCATTCAGTGGATTCCCATTTTTTCCCCTCATACTAGGAAAGTAAGCACCAGATGGCTTCCCCTTTTGTGGGAGTGTTTTTTGAAGATTGGTGAAAAGAAAAAAGAAAATATGGACTTTTGACAGTTTTTCCAGATATTTGGGCTGCAAGATTGACATAATCCAGAAATTACGCTGATACCTTTTTATTCTAATCACACATTTTATTTGCATAAAGGACAACCAGTGTAAGTAAAAGCAAGCACAAATTAGTTGAGTGCCATAATTTGCAATGGCAATACTAGCCTCTTAACAATCTTAGAGTTGTGATGAATTGCAGTCTGTAATCTGAAATTACAATGATGTATCTGTAGATATAAAAGTGATGCAGTTGCTCCCAATTTACAGTATTTTATTAACATGACTCCTACACCGAGACTTGAATGTGAAAGAAAACTGGTGGAAGTTCCGTTTTACAGCGGAAGAACTTTGTTTTAAAACCAGAATATTCAGTCTCAGAATACAAAAATAATTGTGAAAATATATGCATAAATAATACCAAGCAAGAAGGCAATGAAAAAAATGATGGAAAATCTACAATCTGCTTTAGACCTTCAACACAGATTTCCCACTTCCTATCTATTAAGACTGCTGGCTGGGAATCTTGGGGATTTTAGTCCCAGCACACAGGAAAATTACCAGATGGATAAGGCTGATATAAATCAGGACTGTCATCTACTGAAGACTTGTATGAAATCATGTTAAATTGATAAATATTTTTTATTGATATGGCATGGGACAGTGTAAATCTTGGGTGATGTAAATTGTTGTAAATCCTCTGGGAGAATTAGCTTACAGCTGAACGAATAAATATTTTCCTCTGTTGTACATTCAGCAGTATTTTATAGCATCTCATTTCACAGTGACAAGAAGTTTCAGGGATGCTGAGAATAGCCAATAGCTTCTTCAGAAAGGGGTCACTGGAGATTAGGGGCGTTTCCAATGTTTCCAAGATGTTAGGTTTATATTACAGAGCATAAAATGAGAGTTTACATTCCAGCAGACACTGCTTCTAGTGAGATGATTAAGGACACTCATAATCTTATTGGATTTCTTAGGGAGAGAAAAGTAACTCTCTCTGCTCTCTATTTCCACTTCCAGCATAAATTGTCTAAAATATGCAGGTTTTCGTTTTCCACTTCCTTGGCCAAATGTCAAAACGAATGAGTCATTTGCTAATCATATAATTTTCAGAATACGCCTGGGCAAGATCTGGCCAACTCACTTATGTTGAGGAAAAGTGGAAGCCATTAGGAAGACGAAACACAATCATGGAGATCAGCTGTCCCTTGGTTATACCTTAAGAGACATTCCTTTCATTCATCAAAACTGTCTTTACAGGCACCTTTACTTCGTAGAATTGGAAAAGAGCCATTCTGCCTAATCCCAAACCTGATTAATAAAATAATTTTCTTTTTATAAATTACTCATCTAGTATGAAGACTGTTTTTGGCCTACTGGCACTCTTCCTCCTCCCCACAAGGACTGTAGAATTCACCTTCTCTCTATCCTCGGGGAGAGCTTTCTGTGTTTATGCACCCCAAAAAAGAGAACCTGCTTACATAATCAAGAAAAGGCATGTTTCATATATGGACAGGACGGAAAGACTTGAAGAAGGTGTGTGGCAATAACTATAGCATGCCAAAATCATGATTTTCCTAAAGTATTCTGCTTCCAAATAGAGTTTCACTAATTGAGATTTTACAAGAGTCCTTTCCATGTGTACTACTAGATATAGTATGGAGAGGATGACAGAGCTCAGCTGAGTAGATTGCTTTACTCACTACATTGATATAAAGTTAACTATATACTTCAGTTTGTATACATTTTCCTATGTATACAAACTCTCTCATGAGCAGGGGCAACCAATCAATTGGTAGTTACTCAAGTTTAATGCAGCATTGTACAAAAGCCTAGGTTTGTTATTTATTGTCAATTGCTTCATGGATATACTGTACATAAAGTACAAGAAAAGTAAAGTACAAGCCACATAAAATGTATTTTCCAGTTAAATTCAAGGCAATGGGTTTGAGTTTTTACTGAAAAGGAACATTCACTGATTGGGTTCACATATATGCAAAATTTTAATGTGGATTGTTTATCTTTAATAAACCATTCTTCATGGCTTGGCATAAGGTCTTAACATTTGGGGGACAGTTACAAGACCTAAGCTACAAAACAATCATCAATTGGGGAAAAAGATAAACAGAACACTATAATACACAATAATATGTTTGGGTGTATTTAAAGTAAATGGTTGTTATGTGTGATATTCACAACTGGCTGTCATAATCAGTGACCAGTTACAAAATACCAATTTAAAAGAATTGTGATGTTATGCTAAGGATATTCACACTCAAATTTCAATTTATTGTAGACTCTGTTACTGGATAAATATTTATAACCAAAGACAAGTGGGGCATACACTTAATATTTTTTATATCTGAAAGATGCCCTTTAGAAGATTCTGGAGATTGGTGCTTTGCTTGAAGCATGGAAATTTTTTTGAACATTTTACTTACAATTAAGATCATCTGGTAAAAACTTTTAAACTACACTTTGGGCAAAGGATGCAATGCAGGTATTTTATGGACACCTGTGCAATCAGCAGGAACCCAAGTCTAGCCATTTGTGTAAACCTGGGAAATATGAAATACCGTAACTATGTCATTGCATAATGTACAGACAGACAGGTCACCAAGTTCAATGTTGCTTGCTCCCATGGAAGTAATTTTATAGCCGTAGACTAAAAATCACATATAACCTGCCTAATTAAAGAAGGGCCTTCAACAAATAAATCAACCACCATAAATTCAAATCTTCAACAGAGATTATGCTTCAAGTGCCACCACTCCCAGTAGGGTGTTCTTCTTTCATCAACAATATAAGTTTCCCTCTCCTCATCTGCATGAGATCCAACATTAGACTCATGCTATTTCAGTCCATTAAAAACCCTGAAATGATGTAGTAATTCTTCCAAAGTGACTGAGAATTGCTTTGTTGTTCTGTCTGTACTTTATTTATGCTCTGTAAATTAGCTTTGTATATGTGTCTTATGTGTGCATGACTTCAAGTCAGTCTTGACTCCTAGAAACTGTCTCGACATGTCCATGCAGTTTTGGTATGGAGAAGGCAACAACTGACATTTTTGGCTTCTCAGTCCTGAATTATAACCACATGTTCCTCCTCCTTATGCTCATTAGGACGAAATAAAATATAAAATTATGATTTTTTTTTAAAAAAAATTGCTGCTACAGTCTTATCATAGTTGCCACAGGAGAGTAGCTTCCATTCAGTGATTGCCAAGATTGCTTTGAGATTCAGTCAACTTCTATATTTCACTGGTGTAGTGTTTAAAACATAGGCATGTTGAAACAGCATTAATTTGCAGAGAAAATGAAGAAACTAGCAAAAGGTGACTGCTAGTGATGAGCCGTAGTGGCGCAGTGGTTAGAGTGCAGTACTGCAGGCTACTTCTGCTGATCACCGTCTTCCAGCAGTTTGGCAGGTCAAATCTCACCAGGCTCATTGAATCAGACTTCCATCCTTCCGAGGTCGGTAAAATGAGGACCCAGATTTTTGAGAGCAATTTGTCGACACTGTAAACCTCTTAGAAAGGGCTGTAAAACACTATGAAGCTTTATATAAGTCTAAGTGCTATTACTATTGCCAGCCTTATCTACTGTTGGGCAATGGTCTTGATCAGGTTTTCTAAATATGGTGAGGGGTTTGCATAAATCGTTACAGGAATTCTCAGGATTTCAAAATTCAGTCTCAACACAATTCCAAGAATTCTTGGGAAGTGCAGGAGTTTATCCCCACCACTTTTGGAGAACATAAGATTGGGAAATACTGGTTTTTATCATGACAACTACTTCTTAGGCAGGTATTTTTTAGAAAAAGCAAGGCATGCAAATGTTTGCCATCCTGGATTATCTGCCAAACAGGTAGGGCACGATTATAAATCGCTGACATTATTATAGGCAAGAGTCAAGTTTTATAATTAGCATGTTCCCCATTACAAAGGGATGATTAATGTAACATTGTCGTATTGCCATATTTCCTGAGAGCAGAGTAAGGTGGTGAGTACTACTTGTAGTCTTAAAGTCCAGAGATTGATCTTTGAATTGGGTAACCTACAAAGCTGGCTACGCTCTCCTGAAATGCTGATGTGACTAATGAAATGCCAAACTAAGATTGCATTTAAAACATCCACTTCTTCCCTCTGAATATCCAGTGTGTGGAAAAACTGCATTTGTAACACAGCTTTTATCTGTGTTGAGCTGGTAAAGCTATTCACTAGTAAACAAATACTTGGAAATTAGAGTATTGTTGGGATCATGCTACTGAAAATGATACCATAAAAATCCCTACTATTCTATGCAAGAATAGTAAAACCAATGGGAGAACTTAAGTACAACTGGCTTTAATGCAGTTTTCAGTACCGGTACTGAATCCTCTGGTCCCCGTCCTCCCCCCCTCCATTGTTGCTGTTTTAGTCTCTCTAAATCATTAGCAGATTTGTGCAACACGCTGCAATGTCCTCACTTCTCCCCTACTTTTCTGACAGCCATCATTCCCTCTGGCTTTGATATTCCTCTTGTACTCAATTGGCTTCCTGTGGCATGGAAAAAATAAAAATAAAAACAAAAGCCAATTGGCCGTTACATAGGACTTGTGCAAAGTTCCAATAAGAGAACCACGATGAAACGTCATACAACTCTCACTTCAAGAGGGAAAGGGAAGAGTTTGCACTAGTAAGAAACTTTCACCTTGCCGCTATAGAGGAAATAGAAGAAATATTCTAAATTAGTGGCATAGCTTGCAGAGATTGCTAGAGGTTTCATAGCATCATGGAAAATGCAAAGTTGGTACAAATTTCACCTGAGCACAGTAGGTTCATAAAGAAGAGCTCAGAATATTTCTTTATCCATGAGATCAAGAAAACAGAACACAATCTTTGGATGAAAACATAGCATTCCCTATCGACCAAGGATGATTAGGGGAGTGGAAGCTAAAACATACAAAGAACTGTTGCTGGAATAATGGGTAGGTCTAGTTTAATGAAAAGAAGGACTAAAGGGGACATGATAGCACTGTTCCAATATCTCAGGCAGTGGTGCAATTTAGCCGGTTCTATCTAGCTCGGACAAACCGGTAGCAGTGGCGGTGGGAGGCTCTGCCCACCTTCCCAGATATCATTACGTCCTGTTTTTGAAACACTGCACATGCATGGAAGGTCGCATTTGCGACCCAGTAGTGAAGGTAAATTGATTTCACCCCTGATCTCAAGGGTTGCCCCAAAGAAGAGCTATTTTCCAAAGCACCTGAAGGCAGGACAAGATGCAATGGATGGAAACTATTCAAGGACAGAAGCAACCTAGAACTAAGGAGAAATTTCCTGACAGTTAGAACAATTAATCAGTTATTAATCAGAAATTTCCTGACAGTTAGAACAACTTGTCTCCAGAAGTTGTGAATATTCCAACACTGGGAGTTTTTAAGAAGTAATTGGACAACCAATTATAGGTACAGGTACAGGTTTTGCTGCCTGGGCAGGAAGTTGAACTTACCAGATCTCCAAGGTCCCTTCCAACTCTGTTATTCTGTGATTTATTATCTTCCCATCTGGTTTGCCTGTGGCCTTGATTTATTATCATGTATTCTTCTCGGGTATCCCACCCTTACTGAAATGTAAGTAGTGTGTAATGAAATAATTAGACACTAAAGCAAATTGTATGTTCTTTGATCAACAAGAGGAAAAGACATTGGAAAACCATGTAACTAGTACTTCATTTAGAAAATTCTCCTCCCCCTCCCCCACCAATTTTCATTCAATTTCAGAAAAGGATTTTTTAAAAGATTTATTTCCAGGGGAAAAGAGCATTTTCACTCAAGAGAAGAGATGCTCCTATACTAACTGGCAAGAGATGCATTCAATCTTTTCTTCAGCAGTTTGCAACCTTTCTTATATATCTATTGGACACTAAGGGAACATATAATGAAGGGATTCCTCCCATTGAGTTTTTCTCAGATTAGGAAGTGAGAGCAGCTGGGGAATTTCTAGAGGGGTTGGAGGAACCAGAACAGAAGACTGTAAGAAAATTACTCTATCACTGCCAATAATAAAGTAAGCTCAGTAGCACCACCAAGAGAATTCGGAAGCAGCTAAAGAATGAAGTTGAAAAACAGAAGCCACATTCTGCATTGGGGAATGTTTTGTTTCATTTGTTTGTTTGTTTTGAGACCTTCCAAGAAGATTTTGACACAGCTGAATAAAGAAGTAGGAAGTAATTAGTGTGTCCATTCATTGTCAAACTATGGTTACTGTGTCATAGAGGTAAAAGAAAACTTAAAGACACTTTGACGAGAACCAAGCTGAATCACACTAAAGGCCCATCTAGTTTTTACAGTGGCATATTTTCTTTTATTTTTGGAATGGATTTGTGTTCTTGTTTTTTGTTTTTGTTTTTATGGTTTAAATTCAGACATGACTAAAATATTTAGAATTTAGATGAAAATTTCTAAGAATTCTGTCCTTTTTATTAAATCTCTAATAGTAGAGCTGTTTGGGATCCTTTTACTACTGAGAACTTAAGGACTCCTTATTGCCAGAGAACTCTCGTAACATATAGTGACTAGGTTAGATGTTTTTATTGATATGTATATTTTAATCATAAAGACATATATTGAAGGGTTCCTATTCTATTATCAGTGTAAAATTGCAATCTCTCTCCCCACTCTAACACTATACATTTGCTTCTACATTTTGTTTAGATCAGGCATGTCCAACCCATGGCCCGTAGGCCACATGTGGCCCTGGACGGTTAGTAATGCAGTCCTACAAGAAATGAAATATAAAAAATAAAGGAAGTTTTTATTTATATACATTAACTATATTATACGTTTTATATGTGGCCCAAGACAATTCCTCTTCACTCAGTATGGCAAAGGCAAGCCAAAAGGTTGGGACAATCATGGTTTAGGTGTGAATATTTGAAGTTATTTAATCAGAATTACAGCAGGTAGCTAAGAATTAAGATGATCAAAATAATGGCAATTGCTAAGATTTATGCCACTATATATTTTACTTTAAATGCATTTACGTTGAATCAGATTTCCCATTTGAATACCCATTCTCCCCATTTGATAGGATTCTTTGGGAGCTCTTTGTTGTCATTTTCAAAAATATGTTAATTTCCCATTTTATTTCTTCTGCAAATTTAGCTTCCTGTTCATTCTTAACCTCTGGATGTGAACAAGATATGAAACACTTGTTCTAATAAACACAATTGTTATCATTCCATTGTGAGAACAATTCATTCATTTCCAGTCTTTGATTAACAACAACTAGCTCAGAAATTACCAGATGTTTCAAGTGATTCTACAAGTTTCTGTTGCCTATGCTGTAAACCCTTCCCTAGGTACTCAACAAGTTTCTCTGCCACCCAGGCCATTAAATTAGATTCTTTTGATTTTTTTAAAGTGAAAATTGGCAGGTACAAGACATTGCTTCATCCCTTGGAGTTGGCAGATGTTTCTTTGCCCCAGATAAACTCATTGGCATTCTTAGTAAGGAAATATGGTGTTTGGTTGTGATTTTGAAAAGGAAAAAATATGAAGGTCAGTTGGAATTCCAGGGATACTAGAAGATTTGGTGAATGAGGAGCAAAATGATAATCATGACAATCATGGTGGGAATAGCCTTACCATTGATGGGAATGAGGTAATTATGGCAGTTATTTTGTGACAATTTCAAGCAACCTCTCAACGAAATGTTTAAAAAATTATGAAGCTTTCTTTCTCATATCTCATCAGTCTAAACCCAAAGATTAAGGATTATATTTCCTGTTATTATTCATCCCATGCAGTTTGGTTTTTAAAAAGATTACTACATCTCTGATATGAAAATATGAATTGACATACATCCAGAAAAATTGTGATCACCAATGGTAGCATCTCTGTTAAGATTTTATATAGTATATTGAAAATTTTTGAAACTAGTATTGTCTAAATATGGATTTCCAACCTTTTAACTGGATCACTTTGTGACACTTTATGCATATTGATTGATTAACAACTTGGATTACCTCTTCATTTGGAAAGATTTCATAAGAAACTTATCAAACATGTATTTTATCTCTTTGTGTTTTTAATTTAATATTAAAATTCTTTAAAGCTGGGAACTCTTGCCAGCTTTATTAAATAGTCAAAATAATGTTTAGCAAAAGAAAAATAAAGTTACACACAAAATGCTAGTATTTGCCATATATACTATTCTACACTGATCTTGTGGAACAATTTTATAATTTTTCAGGTAATTTAATTACTTGAAGACATATACTTCCTATAAACACTAAAGTTTCTATGAAAATTGGTATAAATTAGGTTTTTACCCGTTGCTTGAATTCTTTTAAATATCTGGGAATATGTATTTTAAGGAAATATTTCATTTCTGCATATAAATGTATAAATGTTCTGTATTCCTTAAGCTATGTATTCAAAACAAATATACATTTTTTAAGCAGTTATTCACCAAACTATCATCATTCTTATACTCATTTATGGATCTCTAAATGACCAAACCTTCTTTTTTTTAAACATCTTTTTAATATTCATGGATTATCAGGTTCCACCACAAAAGCGCGTAGGACAAAATCGCGCTCGACAAAAGCGCGCTGTGACGTCATCACAGCGCGACGAAAAAGATCGAAAAAATGTAAAAATAAAGCTAAAACCTTCCCCTAACCCCCCCAAACCTAACCCTAAACCTAACCCTAACCCTAACTCTTAACCTAACCCTAAACCTAACCCTAAACCTAACCGTTAAAGTAACGAAAAACGTAACGCTAACCCTTATCCTAACCCTAACGCTAACGCTAACGCTCTAAAGCTAACCCTAACCCTTAACCTAACCCTAACCCTAACCCTAACCCTAACCCTTACCTTTATGTGAATCAGCTTGCTTTAATTTAATTTTTATTAATTTTTATTTGAATTTTTCGATCTTTTTCGTCGCGCTGTGATGACGTCAAAGGCGCGATTTTGTCGATCGCGCTTTTGCCGTCCGCACTTTTGACGGGTCACGGGATTATCAAACAATTTCCCCCAGAACTCATGTCTGGTTCTTCCTTTATCACCACACTTTATCACATAGCTATCATCAGCCTATGAATTCCTGTTTTCATACACACCTACAAATTAGATGACATCAGTTCAATTTTATGTAAGCAGCCCAGAATTACTTTGGAGATTGAAACATCATGCACATTTATTAAACAAATAACTTCATGACATCCATTTTAGTTTTTTTCATTCAGAATTAAAACTGTAGCTTCATTCCTCAATTATGCTCCATAGCATGAGGCTATCTTTACCCAAGCCATTATATCCTTCGCCCCTTTGTCTTCTTTTATAGGTGGACAACGTAATATAGTTTTCCTTTATTTTATTTTAATTCATTCATAAGCCATACATTTACTTTCTTACATTCAAAGTTACAATTCTCCCTATGCCCTGATCAGCACATGGGCCCATAGCTTTTGATTTATAAATCCTTCCATTTCCCACCATCCAGTCAGAGCTGAAGAAGCTTCTTGGATGAGAAGCGAAAACGTCTTCAAAGAACAACCAGAAAGTCCAGTTGCCTCTTGGGGGGAAAAAAACACCTTTGAGACAACCTTGACCTGGATGACTGAGAATCTCCATAGACACTCGGGATGAAAGTGTGCGGGAGGGTGCCTGCAAGCACGCACGTGTGTTCAAAATTGATCTTCAGTGACAGAACGCAATGTCTAGGAAAGCCTTTCTTGCCGTCAGCTGCATGTGTTCAGGGAAAGGACCGGTTGTAAGCACAGCTAACAGAGAATATTAGGTTCCGAACAGGAGTTTCCTTGTCTTTTGTTGGTCATTCACGGCCGGGTGTGATCTCAGGCTCTCCCTCTCGGGTTGCCATAGAAATAGAGACCTCGCAGCGCCGAGAGGTTTGCATTTTCCAAAACGGAGGAGCCGAGCGCTTGATTGGCCGGTGCGCTCAGAAGTGGCGGAGGGTCAAGGAGAGGTGACTGCGGTGGAAGCGATAAGGGCAGCGAAACAAACGGGGGCCCTTTGGAAAACGTGTGCAAAACGGCTATTGCAAATGACAGCCTCGGGCCGCCGTCGTTTTAGCTGAGTAAAAGGGAGCGTTGAGGAAAAGGCCACCAACGATCTGGAGGATGGCGCTCGACTCCTTTCAGGCTTGTTGCAATGCACGAATCCTGCGTTGTTGTCCCAGGGACAGTCCGATCACAGTCCCGTGATCGGACAAGATAGTGCACAGTATTCGCGGGAGCAAAGAATCAGAGGCTGAAACCCCGCAGAAGGTTGAGATCTGAGAGCAGCAACTGCTATTAATTGCCGCCAAATAATGCACTTCCTTCTTTGAGAGCCTGGACTTCAAGGAACCTGAAAATGTAAAGTCCACAAAATGAAGTACTAACTTTAAAAGGTATCAATGGACTCTGTCATGGCTAAGTTTGCACAAATGGTGGTCGGTTTAGACAAGGTTTATTGCCTGGGTTGACTCTGTATTTTGCTGTAAAATTAAAATGTATTGATTTTATACTTGATTTTATAAAGCAACGTGCCACATGATTTTGGTTTTATATGCTTTGTAAACCCAGTCACTAGTGCAGTGTTTCTCAACCTTGTCAACTTGAAGATGTCTGGACTTCAACTCCCAGAATTCCCCAGCCAGCGAATGCTGGCTGGGGAATTCTGGGAGTTGAAGTCCAGACATCTTCAAGTTGACAAGGTTGAGAAACACTGCACTAGTGTGTCAATGAAACATGGAATTGTAAGACGGAGTCATCATATTATGTGTCTATTGTCATTATCAGTCCTAGAATGTCCAAGCGACAACTCTGTGCCTTCAGAATACTGTATCAGAATTAGGCTTGGTGCAATTGTGTCCTAACGTCAATCTAGAACTGGGAAACATAGGAGCTCTAGTGGCACAGTAGTTAGAATGCAATATTGCAGGCTGACTGCCCAATGCCAGGAGTTTGATCCTGACCGGCTTAAGATTGACTCAACCTTCCATCCCTCCAAGGTCAGTAAAATGAGAACTCAGAATGTTGGGGGCAAATTTTGTGGCTTGGCGGCTTGGCTGGGGATGGACGGAATGGAGCATTGTGCACACATGCATGCATGCATGCCACCTCTTGTGCAGTCCGGTTCCGAATAGGCCTTGGCCTGATAGTGGGTCGCAGCCTGGGGGTTGGGGACCCCTTGCTTAGAGAATTCTGTAAAGCACTATGAAGCAGTTTCTAAGTGGTAAGTCTAAGTGCTACTTTGTCCTGCCAAGCTAAACTCCAGACAACCATAATGGCCTCCAAAAGCCCTTGATTTGTGGAAGTGTCACAGCCATCCAAATTTCTGCAGCCCAGTTCTTACAGCTCCAATTACGTAGCTATCTCCTCGGACTTTAGATAAGAAATAACAGACTACTGCAGCCTCAAAGAAAGGCATGTATAATTGTATAGTTTCTCTCTTTATTTATTTTTGAAAGTCACATATGGTCATGGACTGACGGGATGAGAAGGACAGAAAGTAGATGGAAAAAATTAGCCTCACTCCCACCCTATTTGTGATTGGAGTTAATCATGGATGTATATCATGTGAACTCAGGTCGTAGTTCTAGGATGAAACAGCTGGCTTTGCTTAAGCTAGAAATAAGAAAATTTAGGAGGCGATGATAGTTATCTTCAAATATCTACAATATGGAATGGAGTTCTCTGTTGCTCCAAATATTTGGCAGCAGTCTATAGATTGTAAATTTGGTACTGATATTAAGACTATATTTCGGTTGTTTTAATTTTTCACATAGTTCTCTTTTTGTGTCAGGCTCAAATGCTGTGGTCCTATGCTCACAGTACTTATTTAGAAGTAAATCCAACAGAGAAACTTCATTTCAAATTTCTATTCTTTCTCCCTTAGGTATTTCTCTTGTGGATATCAATCATATCCATGTTTATGTACAAAGAAGCCTTGTTATGTTCAAAGTCCCCTGGCAGATAATGTACATTTTATTGCAATCTAGGATTACTTAAGAATAGTATCCAATCCATGTTTCATATTTATGTATGTATATACAATATATAGAAATGTAAAATATTAATGGCAGATGTATAGATACGTTGAATTAACAAAACCTTCAGACAGAAGAATTTAGATGTATCAGTCACTGTGTGTTTCCTGAATGGGCAATTCATCTCCATAGATGTGGGGATGGGAATCAAAGTCAAAAGCCGTGAGGAGAACAGTAGTTAGTTTTGTTTGATGTTCAGTCAGAAATTGTGAGAGAAAAGTTCTGGACTTAATGCTTTAGATTTAGTGATAACTGAGAGTGCACCCTGAAGAAGGAAGAAGGGAAGGTACATATAGATTTCTTTGAAGATTGGTAAATTAGTTCCATTATATAATTAGAGATGTTCTGCTTCTGTTCAGTTATTAACAATCATCTATCTTCTTTCTAATGTTACGGCAGTCTTAAAAAAAGTGCTTTTCCCAAGAGTTTTGTTTACATATAATAATTACTTAATCACAATTTAATAAATTAGCTCAGATCATCTGTGTTGGTTGTGCCGTAAAATGAACGCATTATCCCCGTTTGCATAGCATGACTCTTTCCTTCTAGAAGATTTACAGCATCACCAGAACTGCTTCTTTTTGAACCCATTCACATGACACTGATCTTACTTGCCTCAAGGCCATTTATTCTTAAATAGACATATCTGAGTTGCCAAATTGCCACTAGAAAATAACACACAATTCTCTTAACACATTGCAGCCATCTAGTAATCATTCAGATGTTTGCAACCCAAAGTGGTAACTCCAATTATAACTAAATTCTGATCTAGACACAAAATTCAGCCTGTTGACAACATGCTGAGAACATAGTGATCTCAGTAGTATACAGAAAGGAGTATACAGAAAATATTGTTTCATCAATACCCTGCCCTGCGCGGAAGCAACCAAAACAAACAAACAAACATCTCATCTGCATTCCACTTGGATAAGAAATCAAGAAAATTGCTAGCATGCCTTCAAGCATGTGGCTTCTCATATGCTAGACATATAAACAGGGGTGAGTTTCAAAACTTTTTACTACCTATTCTGTGTGCGTGGCCTATTTTGTGGGTGTGGCTTGGTTGTCATGAGACTGGGTGGGCGTGGCCAACTTTATGTCATTCACCAGGAGATGTCATAGTTTGGGTAAAATGTGGTGAAGCTAACTTAACAACTCTCTTGTTTAGCAACTAAAATTTCAATTGTAGTCATTCGTCAAGGACTATATCTGCCTTCCTCTGCATGGCAGCCTTGACCTAGTAAACTCCTCCTTTCTGGCAATTTTCCTCTCTGTTAGAGGCACCAAAATGATCCAGACAATGTAAGGTTTCCTGCTGCAGCAGCGGGTTGGACTAGATGACCTCTGAGTAACCTTCTAGCCCTAAGCTGCTGTGCTGTTCTTTCTTTTTTTTTTTTTTCTTTCTTTCTTTCTTTCTTTCTTTCTTTCTTTCTTTCTTTCTTTCTTTCTTTCTTTCTTTCTTTCTTTCTTTCTTTCTTTCTCCCTTCCTTCTGTGGGAAGCAACCCTCCCTCCCCAAATAACTGCTGAATGTCACTTTGCAAACCCCCTTCCGAGCAGCTTTTCAATTTAAAGCAGGACTCCAAAGTTTGAAGCTTTAAGGCTTGTGGAATTCCACAGCCAGGCATGCTCAGTTCCAATTTAAAGTGCCAGCATTTGTTTTTCTCCTTTGCTGAATCTCCTGGCTGAAAAGTGAGTTTCCTTCTCTCTTTCTTTTTCTTTCTCTTTCTTTCTCCCTTCCTTCCCCTCCCCCCCCTTCTTACCCTTGCCTGAACCGGCAGGGGAAAAAAACTTTTTAAAAAAAAGCTTCTGACGAAGCTTTTAATGGGAAAACAGGTTCGGGGGCGTCAATAAGCCACCATTTCTAACTGTCCTATCCGATACATCAGATTTTCACTACCTCTTCTGGTGTAACATATCAGGAGGAACCCACCTCTGCATGTAAGCGTTTCAATCAGAGGAAATGGACTGGTACTCCAGTTAATCCTCCTGATCAGAGGTGGGTTGCTCCCGGTTTGACCCGGATCTGGAGAACTGGTAGTAGTGGCGATGGGAGGTGGCGCGCACAAGTGCGCACGTGGGCACGAGCAAACCAGTAGTAAAAAAAATGGAAACCCACCACTGCTCCTGATGAATGTGGCATGATACACCATCAGTGATGGTACCAACTATGTCTCTAGCTACGTTGATAGAGTGCAAAGTGAGGGGAGATGGGTTGACAAGTTTTAAAATATACGCTTTTAAGCGGTAGGAACTGGAACTCATCATATGAGCATTTCCATAAGACCACTGCTAACCATCCAGCATCAGTTAACAACATTCTTTCACACAGCATGAAAGGAAAACTAAAAATTGAATAGGCTAAAATGTTGCAATTTTACTCATTCCTGAAAAAAACTGACACAACCGTTGTCAAGTTAATCATTTCCTAAATCAAGACAGCTTTCTAAACTGAAGGACCTTCTAAACTGAAGCTCCCAGCTGAGAGGGAGGGTAGAGCAAGGGTTCTGATTTGCCCACAAACTCTGCAAAATATCACTCTTTTACAAAATAATATGTCTTTTTTTGCAATCTGGAAAATTTGAACTGGAAATACATGACCTGCAATATATAATTGACCCCCTTCCTCCTCATTATAATAAATGAACAATTTATCAATCACTAATGAAACTCGGTCATAGATTTGAAAAAAATACCATAGGAACAGATAAATTTTATTATTGTCACTGTTGACTAAAAAAAACTTTAAGTAGACTTGATATATGTTCACACATTACAAAATATACATTTAACTTCTTTCTCTCCCTCTCCAATTTTTATAAGGCATGTTTTGATTTGAAAAAAATTATTTGGCAGGACTTCATATCCTTGTGCATTATATATCTATAAATGTCCATATTTAAGAAAACAGATTACCTAATATATTACAGTTTGACAGTTAATAATTACTATTTTCCAGCTTCATGCACAGATCATATTAAAAATTGGGAATATAGAGAATTATTATTTGTTATGGTTATATCCCGACTTCAGAATCTTAGATTCTCAACTTCTACAGATATTGAATTGAATACTTTATTTGGCCAAGACATGCACAATCAGCTGTCTGTGTCTATCATCTATACTTTAATATTATTTTCCCAATGATTTTATCTTATTCCAGTATGGATTGAAAATATACCCCATAGTATGTATTCATACATTTTTTAAAAATTAGAAAAAGTCCCATGAAGGGAAGCCACACCTGACAAGTTATAGTTGGACTTCAGAATTCCCAAAACTATCCTGAAGCCTGTTTCCTCAATTTAGACTGACTAAAAGATTAGACTGTGCATCACAAATCTAAATCTACTTGAGTTTTTAAACACATTCTTGATACAGTAAAAGATAACTTGGCAGAAACATTTTGGGACGATTAAGTTCTTTCCATTTATCTCAATATTTAATGATACAAAACAGCACAGGCTTCCATAGTTAGATAATATATCCCATTAGCAGACCTATAGTTGATTAACAACATTCAGATGTTAGAAATGATGACTATAGGCTTCCAAAATAACTTGGAGGAAGTGAATGTGAAGGTCAACATGAAAATGAACCTCCAAAGATTTTATTCACAGTTCCAGCCTAGCTTTTCCCACCATGATGACCTTTAAATATGTTGGACCTCAACTCTATAATTCCTGTCTGATATAACTATTGGGATTATCACTCATCTGGTAAGATTAACTGCTTCTTAAATAAGCCTGATGCAATTTTATTTATTAAGCAGTCATTCTGTTATTTCTAAAGATTGTAAACAAGGTCAATCAAGCATCACACTATTAGGGAGGAAATTAAAGACATGAGATTTAGTTGCACAGGCAGAAATATATTACAGATATATTTGAGCATATGAGTCTTCTAAGTGAAAAATGCCTATCATGGGATGGTGTTACTAAACCAGATTGGGAGCCGCCCAGAATTAGTTATAACATGGGTGGCTATATAAATATTTTAAATAAATAAACAGCTGCTGGGAAGAAAACTGGCATTCTTTCTGCTAATTTTACCAATAACAATATAAGAAGCATACAGGAATTCCAGTATAGGTGTTCTGCACTCACCTGCACTACTAGATACCTACTATTTAAAGCTACAATCTCCTTTTTTGCTCATTGATATGACTTTTATGTAGCTGTGATGAATTTAGACATCCCAGAGAAATACAAAATGAGGTATCAGGATTAAAATATTGGAGAGAGATTCAATTGCAATCAGGGCAGGGGTGGATTGCTGCCGGCGTTACTGCTGATTCGCTGTGTGCGTGTGCGCAGTTGCCTGTCAATTGTTCTGCGCATGCACAGAACATTTAAAAAGGACTAAAAACCATGCCAACAACGGCAGCGGCTACCGGGGAACCAGTTCGGAGGTGTGGCCAGTCTGTGTCGCTGCCGGTTCTGCAACCCAGGCCAACATACTATGGGAAGTTAGCACCCATTCCTCTCCTAGAAAAATAAAATATCCTGGGAAATATTGAAAAGGCAGAATATTATATTTCCCTGGATAAGGAATGGAGAAACATGTTTTTAGGTAGGAAACATACACTTAATGCCCCCCCCTTTCTTAATGGGCCATTAAAATTCCCGAGCCAGTCTATTCTACATAACAAAGAGTTCCCCCTTCAGCTCCAGGGTGAAGGGATTAAGGCGTGATAGTATTTAACCTTTTACCCAACTCACCACATGGCATCTGGAAACTCAACCAAACTTGGACTCAAAACAGCCTAGAGAGTTGCCCTTGCATGGCCCCATGGGAGTCTGACAACCAATCAGAATACAATTCTTACACAGGAACAGGAAACAGAGAGGTGGGGCCCAACAGAGTATAAAAAACCCAGCAAGTCCCCTTTTTTCTCTCTCTTTTCTTCTTCACCCAACATCTTGAAGCCTGTGATCACCTTTTCTGTTCAGGAGCTCAAGCCATGTGATCCTGTCCACCATTAAGCCATCTTTCCAAGCAGCCTCCATGTTTCCAGTGCCTTTTTCCCCACCTGGAGCTGAATCCAGAAGGACATTTCCTCCAACAATACCACTCCCAATTTTCCCGAACCGGTGCAAACCGGTAGCAACCCATCTCTGGAGGAGGGTGAAGAGGGGGGGATTACTTTCCGTCTGACAGAAAATAATAATTACTGTTATTCTTGAAGTTGACCAGTTTTTCTCAGTGGAAGAAACTTTTGGCCTCTGAACTTCCACACATGCAATATGAACTCGTTATTCCCAGTCTCAGATGTCATTTCGGGAAGAACCTAATTATAGTTCAGATAAAATGACATCATCATAACCACCCTAATTTCCAATAGCATTTCGTCATGTGAACTCCCACCTGCAGTCTGAAACCTAGACACAACTTTATTGCGGTATGATTCACAATCAGGAGCTTCCAGCTAAAAAGGGTCCTGCCTCCCTTCTAGCATGGATATCTTTCTTTTTCACGGTTCTTCTAAACTTCCCTTCAATGCATGCACACCTGCATGCATTGCCGTAGGAAACAATGAATCAGACCCAGAGGATAGAAGGACTTCGTATGGAATTATATATAGCCATAGCCATTTTCACTACAGTAGTGTTTTTTTTTAAAATGTAGGACATGTTGCAAACTGCTAAAGCAGCTCAACGGTGCCCCCTGGAGTGCCTGACAATTTCCTGGAATCATGCCAGGAGATCTGAAGAGGCCAAATCCCAGGCTTTGTGGCAGAATGTATATTTGTAATTTCAGCTCTATTTTAAAAGGGCCTACTTTATTGAAAGAGCACTGCTCTTTTAAACGTTTTGTTGCTGGTTGTTTGGAAGGTGGATTTCAGCAGCAAACTGATACTCTAGTTGATTTGGCCAGACCATAGACATCAGAAGTAGAGATTACTACACAAAACATTGTTGGATAGCAGAAGATATTGGAAAGAACAAACATCAGTCTTTGTTAAGAATGTGGCTTTCTTTGATCCAGGAGTCCCATAAGTATGCAAAGCTGCTCAGTTTACCTCTTGAAAGGATGTGAATCAAGAGTTCAAAGATTCTTTATTTCAGACCATCCTTTTTCCTAAGGAAAGTTGCATTTGCTGCCTTTTTATGTTAGGAAGTAAGAAGAGCAAAGTTTTCTTCTACATCTGATCCAGCAAGGCTTTTCTGATATTTTAAATCCCAGTTAAAATTAGCCACTTAGGTTTTGAACAAAAACTTAAATTATGAGTAATTGAAATCAGAAACCGAAGCTCCCACTTGCCTTCCTTTCTCTATGCTGGAGGAAGAGATGGAAACTTACAGGAGGGTAGGATTAAGCTCATCATCATAAATCATGTTTAATTATTTTAATTCCTTTTTTTTTGATGAAATAAGACATGAAAGAATGCAGAATTCTTTTTTTAAAAATGAACAAAAAAACCCACAGACCTAAAATAAAATTTACCAGAAGGCATTCAGTGTATGGTGTGTGTGTGTGTGTGTGTGTGTTGGCATGCAGAGATCACCAACCATATTAAAGGAAAAGCTGATTGTTTCTCTACTGCTTTCTCATGAAATTTAAAATACAGCGATAAAATTATATAAATTAAAATGGTATAAATATAAACAAAGAAAAACCAAACTAAATCATCCCTTCGTATCAACCACAGGGAAAATGTGTTCTGGCATTTGTAGCATATAAACTCCTCCAACATAAGCAACTTTTAAATAAATGGTACCATTCACCATTTATTCTCCAAATATTTGTTTTAAAGCTGCAAATGTCTGAACTCCTGAACGCCACTTGAATGCACGTTCCCTGCCTTAAATGGAAAGGCCCTTCTCACATTATCATTGCAAAATCAGAATCACTACGCTAAGGAGAGAACAGTATACAATTTAAAGCACAGAAAGAAAACCAAGACTGCTATAAATTATATACCAGTCAGGATTGCCCTTTCCCAAAAAATTGAATCATATAGACATTGGGAGGAACTATCCCAAAAATATACTATTTCTTTGCTGGGCACCATATAACTTTATTACATCCACCACCAAAGTAGAAAGAATATCAAAGTATGAGTGTAGACAAAAATTTTGTTAAGAGCTTTTTGCAACATGTTGACACTGTGGATGCATGTAGGTTAATTAAGAGATAATTATTTCCATTCCCCCCCCCCTAAAGTTCTGAGTTTAAAAAGTTTCCTCCTTATCTTAGATCTACTTGGTTCTGTGGCTTCCAAGCTTGATTACTCATTCATTCCCCCCCTTCCTAGTAATTGCTTATTTAAGAGATAGAGATGACAGCAACCCTTCTACACCCCTAATACAAGCATTGTGTATTTTGATAGAACACTTGAATGAAGCAGATCAAAACACAGACTGTAGTGCATTGCTGGAAGATGAAACACAGATAGTTTTGGTGTGACTTCAAGGAGACACTGTGTCTATTTTCGGAATACTTAACATTAATATTACATGTTTCATTTTTCTCTGTGTATATAATTTTTGCTAAAACATGAGCTCAGTGTTCCTTTTCAAACTATGTCATACAAGAGTAATTCTTTGACTACTAATTATTCTGGCAGGATTCTCATTTCCATTCATTGTGACTCATAGATGATTTTTGTTGTTGTTGTTGTTGTTGTTCTATAATCCTTTGCAATGCTTTGGATTCAGTCACCATAAGAAATTTAGGAGTTCTTGGGATCATGAATTTAGTATCTCTCTGCAACATCTTAAAGAATCTGCACCATGTCCACGCAGATGCTTTAAAGTATTGTACACATGTATTTTCTTTATGCTTCCGTGCACTCCTAAACACCTTGCAGTGAATGAATCTGAATATTGCATAAATCAATCACAATAATTCAGACTGTGTCCCCACATTGTTGTTGTTGTTGTTGTTGAGTTGATAAGCTGTGGCCAACTCTTTGCAACTCCATGGACAATAGCACTTCAGGCTCCCCTGTCCTAGAGCTTGCCAAAATTTATGTTCATTGCATCACTGACCTTCTTATCCTCTGCTATCCTTTGGTCCTTTTGCTTTCAATCTTTTTCAACATCAGGGTCTTTTCCAATGAGTCTTTTCTTCTCATTAGGTGACCAAAGTATTTGAGCTTCAATTTCAGCATCTGTCCTTCCAAAGAACAGAGTTGATTTCCTTTCAGTGACTGATTTGATCTCCTTGCAGTCCAAGGGACTCTCAAGAGTCTTCTCCAGCACCACAATTCAGCACCCAATAGGATAGAATAGAATATAATTCTTTATGGGCCAAGTGTGATTGGACACACAAGGAGTTTGTCTTTGGTGCATATGCTCTCAATGTACATAAAAAGACAAGATACATTTGTCAAGAATCATAAGGTACAACACTTACAGATAGTCATAGGGTACAAGTAAGCAATCAGGAAACAATCAATATTAATATAAATCGTAAGTATACAAGCAACAAAGATACAGTCCTGCAGCCATAAGTGGGAGGAGATGGGTGATAGGAACAATGAGAAGACTAATAGTAATGCAGCCTTGGTGAATGGTGAGGGAATTATTTGTTTAGCAGAGTGATGGCGTTCAGGAAAAAACTGTTCTTGGGTCTAGCTGTCTTGTGTGCAGTGCTCTACAGCGTTGTTTTGAGGATAGGAGTTGAAACAATTTATGTCCAGGATGTGAGGGGGTCTGTAAATATTTCCACGGCCCTCTTTTTGACTTGTGTAGTGAACAGGTCCTCCGTAGAAGGCAGGTTGGCGGTAATTGTTTTTTCTGCAGTTCTTCAGTCCTCTGAAGTCTGTGTCTGTCTTGTTGGGTTGCAGAACCAAACCAGACAGTTACAGACAGTTAACCTTCTTTATGGTCCAACTCTCACAGACATACATTACTACTGGGAAAATCATAGCTTTGACTGTACGGACCTTTGTCAGTAAGATGATGTCTCTGCTTTTAATATACTCTTTGGGTTTGCCATAACTTTCCACCCAAGGAACAAGAGTTTTTAAATTTCATGGCTGCAGTCGCCGTCTGCAGTGATCTTGGAGTCAAAGAAAATAAAATCTGTAACTGCTTCCATTTCTTCTCCTTCTATTTGCCAGGAAGTGACGGACCGGATGCCAAGATCTTAGTTTTTATAAATGTTGAGTTTCAAGCCAACTGTTGCACTCTCCTCTTTTACCCTCATCAAGAAGCTCTTTGGTTGCCCTCCACTTTCTGCCATTAGAGTTCCCAAATAAACTTGGTCATTTGAGTTCCTTAATATTTTGAGACCCAAAGAAAAACCTGCCAATCTTATTCATTATACTGGGAATTCTGAGGAATCTGAAGTTTTCCATACAACTCTGATAATTTAATTTGAAGTGGGGTGGAGGCAGGATTCTCAGCTAGCTATTGCATCAGCTCCCAAATAATGGTATCAGCTGGTGGTGACTTAATTCTTTGGCTCCTGTATGGCCAATGTTTGATATCAGCCTAATATCAATTGTTGGGTTGCCCTAATAGTTGGGTCTTTTCTAAAGTTCTCAAATGTGTTTCAATGTTGTTACATAAGAGTGGATGTTTGAAAAATTGCAATCTTTGACATGGATACATTAATTGTCTTTTAGGAACACACAAGCTAAACACATGTGTTGATGGTAGACACATGCTACACACATACAGTGTGTGTTGGTTTCACGTTGTATTAGCATAGCAAAAATGCTGTCATAGTGCAGAGAACTAAGAAGGAAACAGGACAACTGTTATCTTGTTCATTCTGATTAATGATGGTCGTATGAAATTCTTCAGTGCGTTAATTTCAACTTCTTTCCCCCCTTTTTAAGGATGGGTGGGAGGGATTGCTTTATTTCAATGCTTAATGAAGGGACATAGGAAATTTCCCAGACAGCCATCCCTTTAATCTCCCCATAATGGCATTCTCTTTGTTTCTACTTTTGGCAGCCTCGTTTGCCAACATATGCTATTAGCAGATGGCATATGTAAAGAGGGTTTTGATTTTTTTTCTACTTTTCGACTTAGGCATATTTCCCCATTTTGACTGCAAATATGCTAATATCTACAGTGTCCCTTTTCTGTTTTACAATTTAATTTGTCAAAAGCAGTGTAGTAACGTTCCAAGCAGGATCTCTTTCTGGAGCCCACTGTTTTCACACATGCTCTTCTTGTCCCAAAAATGCATTGTTGCTGAGTCAGCCTTCCGTCAGCTTCTTCTCAGGATCAGCTGTTGAACAGGCGGGCAGACTTCAAAAAAGAAGCAGTTTTATATGGCATAGCAGTAGACTTATATACCGCTTCATAGGGCTTTCAGCCCTCTCTAAGCGGTTTACAGAGAGTCAGCATATTGCCCCCAACAATCTGGGTCCTCATTTTACCCACCTCGGAAGGATGGAAGGCTGAGTCAACCCTGAGCCGGTGGGATTTGAACCGCTGAACTGCTGATCTAGCAGTAGCTTGCAGTGCTGCATTTAACCACTGTGCCACCTTGGCATGTTGCAGCATCCATCTATAACACATAATTAATGCTTTATGACACCAGGGTCTTTGTGAACTTTGCATAGACAAGCATGCCTTCATAGTTTTTCTAACATAGATTGTTACGGTGCAAACTGCTTTGAAAATGGTTTATAATTGTTTGATGGACAGATCAATCCGGTCTGCTTCTTTGAGTTTAAAACTAGGTAGAGATATATGGTGTTGAAGCCTAATTCAAATACAAAATTAAACTGAGTTTATGTATGTTTTATATGTGAATAAGTCTGAATAAGCCTTAGACTTGGGCTCCCTCTTTTGCTCAATTAGTTTAACATCAGGACCAGAGATGGTATTCTGCCAGTTCGCTCCCACTTTCGAACTGGTAGCGAAGGTAAGAGAAAACCATTACTGATCAGGACTAAATTCAGTGAAACTGATTAGTCTTCACTTAGATTTGCAGCACTACGCTAACTGGTAGCTTTGATCCTACCATGTTACTTCCTTTTAATCATAATTAAAATTAAATCTTGAATAAGGGTTTAAATCAGTGGTGGGTTTCCATTTTTTTTACTACCGGTTCACTTGTTCATGTTCGCTTGTGCGCACGCAACACTTCTGCGCATGCGCAGAAGCATCCAGGTGGGTGCCTCCCACCGCCACCACTATCGGTTCGCCTGATCTGGGCTGAATTAGCAGAAACCCACATCTGGTTTAAATGCAATGTTGTACCGTGTTGCAGGAATCTGAACACTTCCAAGCACATTATTTGAGATTTCATCTAAAGAATAAAGAGTCTTGGTACCAATTGGATTGTCACCCTAGTTTTGCTCATAATGGTAAATCATACTTCATTGTTAAGCCACTGCAGAAGTGTTGGGTTCATGTCCTGTGATAAGCTTTCACATGCTTCCTTTGTTTTTACTGAGCACAACAGGTGAAGTTACAAAATTATCTATCCAGAATCAAACTCAAGAGAAACCAGTTCCACCTGTTTACTCAAAAAGAAAACGCTTCACAGCACGGATTTGCTGGGTCTAATAATGTCTCAAATTGATCACACGTCTTTGGAACATTTATTGAACTCTTATTAAAGAGATTTCCATTTTTAAAAATAGAAGCAGTGAAAAATATTAAAACACATGCTTTGATTTGTATAAAAAAAAGTAACAACAAAAAAAAATCCCCAAGAGGAAGGAACAGCCCAAGATATGTATTCTAACTACCGTACATATCAATATGTCTTTTTTGAAGGCTGTGTGCAGACAGGAAGAGGCTCAAATCTTTCTTCAAAAGAAATATTGTTGTCAATGCAGGTCTGAATTCATCACTCCTCATTTATACATGGTGAGCCATGGTGGCGCAGTGGATAGAGTGCAGTACTGCAGACTACTTCTGCTGCCTGCTGGCTGCCTGCAGTTTGGCAGTTCAAATCTCACCAGGCTCAAGGTTGACTCAGTCTTCCATCCTTCCAAGGCTGATAAAATGAGGACTGTTGGGGGCAATATGCTGACTCTGTAAACAGCTTAGAGAGGACTGTAAAGCACTGTGAAGCCGTATATATGTCTAAGTGCTATTGCTAGCAGGCTGTAGGATGAACATAACTGCAAAAGTGAATAACTCTTTTGGAGAAAAGCAGTCCTAAACATAAACTCAGTCTCTAAAAGTACTTAGACTTCATTCCTATACCACTTAACCAGGAGAAATACCTAAAGTTTTCAATCCCTAATTGTTACTTGAAAATAAGTTTACACAGAAGTCATTTACAAATAAATGTGTTTAGAACCAGCATGCAGAATAGCTGACTAAAAGCTTGTGACCCAAATCAAATTATTTTTTAAAATGTGTGCATGCATTTTCATTTCTCATTTTATACAGCAGCATTTCTTTTTTAAAAGCTGATTATTGATTCAGAGATTTAACAGCTACCATAATCATTGTTACCAGGTTTCCAAAGGATCAGGGTATTTGGCTAACTTTCAAATATGAATATGAAATCAATATGATAGAGGGATTTGACTACTAAATTAAAATGCATAATCTGGCCATGTATCTAAGAAATAGTAATTATATAATAAAGTTTTCCAGGTGTTGCTATCCAGCTATCAAAAGCAAGTTCTTGTCCTTTGGTCTTATGAAGCACAAGGATATTTCTTTTTCATTTGTTCAAGGTATTTTATTCAAACTTTTCCCTCACTTGCTGCAACAGCTGATGTGTTCAATCAAATGTTTTGATAGGAATCTTAATAGCATCAGATTAAACAGAAAGTATGGTAGCCTGTTTTCTTTATTAGCTATGTATTTACTTCCAGAGGTGTGAATCAGTGGTTCTAATTTCAAGTAAAACAATCCTCTAGTAATTTTATCCTGGTGTCAAATAACAGCCCTTGTGATGAGTGTGATTCGATTTTTTTATGTGCACCTTTAAAATGCTAAAGGATCTCTAATACTAACTTTTCAGCCTTAAAATCATGATGTTGGACTTTACCCTTTACCAGCAGACAAATTTACCTTTCCTAAGCTTTCAATAAATCCATCTTGAATTTCAATTGAGATATGATAGTGGTGAGAGACGCAGTAGCTCAGTGGCTAAGACGCTGAGCTTGTCGATCAGAAAAGTTGGCAGTTTGGCGGTTCGAATCCCTAGTGCCATGTAACCAAGTGAGCTCCCGTTATTTGTCCCAGCTTCTGCCAACCTAGCAGCTTGAAAGCATGTAAAAATGCAAGTAGAAAAATAGGAACCACCTTTGGTGGGAAGGTAACAGCATTCCATTTGCCTTTGGCATTTAGTCATGCTGACCACATGACCACAGAGACGTCTTCAGACAGCACTGGCTCTTCAGCTTAGAAACGAGATGAACACTACCCCCTAGAGTCAGGAATGACTAGCACATATATGTGAGGGAAACATTTACCTTTACCTTTACTTTATGAGAGTAGTGCAAAGTATTTTCTTTTCAAGCCTTATAGCTTGAAAGATTATATTGATAAAAAGTTATTCTGATAGAAAAAGTTTACAAACTGTTTACAGAGATGGTGAAATTTGATGCACTATGCTACAGGTAGTCCTCAACTTACAAACCCAATTGAACCCAAATTTTTTGTTGCTAAGCGAGAAATGCACCATTTTATGATCTTTCTTACCACAGTTAAGTGAATCACTGCAGTTAAGTTAGTAACATGGGTAAGTGAATCTATTTCCTCATTGACTTTGCTTGTCAGAGGGCCACAAAAAGAGATCACATGATCCCCCAGGACACTGTGACCGTCATAAATATGAGTCAGTTGCCAAGCATCTGAATTGTGAAGTCAGAAAATTGGGTCAATTGAGTAAGTGTGCTGGCAAATTGTTATACCTGTTCAAACAGGATTTTAGCTAAGTTGCTCAGCTGACTATTTCATGAATATTTGAGTGATACTTGCCATATGAAATGGAAACCTATTTTACATGAGGATAAATCACTGTAGCAAATAAAGAAGGATCTTTTGGTCCATACTTAATATTTTTAAAGTATAAGATATCCTACTGATGTTTCAGAGCCCATCATGGTCAAACACAGGGTGATAACAACATTCCTATGGCTGTGTCTAGAGTTTTTACTTTAGAATTAGTCTGTACTATTTTCAATTTTCTATAAGTAGAAAAGAATAATAAAACATCCATATTCATAGCTAAATAGAGTATCATAAGCTGTGGTGGCGCAATGATTAGAATTCAGTACTGCTGACTGCCGGCAATTCACATCTCACCAGGCTCAAAGATGACTCCGCCTTCCATCCTTCCAAGGTCGGTAAAATGAGGACCCAGATTGTTGGGGGTAATGGGCTTACTCTGTAAACTACTTAGAGAGGGCTGTAAAGGACTGTGAAACAGTATATAAATCTAAGTGCTATTGCTCTTGGTATTAATCTGTAAACTATTCAGAAACTTTAAACCTCACATCTCATCATGGGCTTTTTAACAATTTATTGTACTCCTAAACCCCTTCCTTCCTTCCTTCCTTCCTTCCTTCCTTCCTTCCTTCCTTCCTTCCTTCCTTCCTTCCTTCCTAAATTGAACCAAAATAGTGCTTATATCTCAGATTCATTTTTCATTAGTTAAAGGTGTGATTCACTTAATGACTGTAACCTAATACCCAGTATTAAAGTTGTGAGCTCTGAGTTTTTAATTGAAGGAAAAAATACCTCGTGTAATAAACATATCAAAGGGTTCTGAATAATTCTGGAGCAACTGTAAATAATTCAAAATTACCATAGGTTATGTATGGAAGTTAAATTTTTAAGGGTGTGCACATGAGATCTTAAAGCAGCAGACTCCTACATAATTATATTTAATTTGAATACTATTTAGATATAAACAAAGCCTTCATATGTGCATTGGCAAACAAGTTTTCACTGGTAAATTTTATTTAATATTCTTATTAGGGATCTGAAATAGCTTGTAATAATTTCAGATGTATTTCTCTTTTGATTTCCTTTTGCTATAGTTTAAGGTGCCAGAAAGGGACATGCGTTTGTCCTTGAAACTAAAGTAAATGAGAAGAATATTTAATTTATTTTCCTCTCTGCATTAATGTTTCCCCTCCTGATTGCCCTCTAGTTTTACAATCACTAAACCTTTCATGCATGGGTTAACTTACAAAATCATTTAGAATGAAAATTAGTTGGACTGGTTAACAAATGACAGATAAATTGTACCTTCAAGGCTTGTTGGTGGATTAGATACACTGAGCATAATGTTTCGGGCTACCTTTTTAAAAGGTTTGTAACCATTAAACTCAGAAACCTTGATCCTGCAAAAGAATGTGTGTTTCTGTGGGTGAGGCACAAAAGTGATTGTTTAATATGGTGGAGGGAGGCTGGAGTTCAATATAGATACCTGCAACTAAGAAAAGATAACAATTTCTACTAGCTATAAAGTTCTAAGCTATAAAGCAACGAAAGATATTTCCTTAAGCAAGACATAAAGGAAAGGTGTCAAGAAAATCTAAGGGAAATAGTTAACTCAGAGCAATAAAATTGATTCTGGTTGTGTTATTCACTTATAGTTCAGTTGATGAATACTTTTTCAAAAAAATTTCCAGGTGCACTTCTTTTTCTTTTAAAATACAAGATCAGGAAATCTCCCATTAGACATAATCTCCCTTTTCATATCGGTGAAGAGCAAATTGTTACCAGATTTGGACCAAGCAAGTATCTTAAATTTGAAGTTATTTGCATTTGGTGGCTTGTACCATTGCTAATAATAAGACATCAACTATAGGTGGAGGAATTAGGAGCTGCCTGATCTATTTGCTCAAACTGAGTCCGAAAGAGCAGAGGAGCTATTTATATATCCCAAAGGCTCTTTCATAGCTTAAAAAGCCTTAGAAAGCCGAGAGGATTGGAGAGTAAAATTCCTATATTTGTATTAAAGGCTAAAAACTGGTTATCTCTAAATTGTGAACTAGTAATGGAACTGATAATCAAGTTCACAAGCATTATGCTGGGGAAAAGAATCAGGACCATTTGTATAGTTTTGTATAGTTGAATATAGTTGTTTTGTATAGTTGCAGCAGGGAAGTTTTATTCAATATATACACAAGAATTTGGTCAATTAAAGTTCTATGCTAAATAGGCGCCAGATAAGAGTCAACAGAATACAGGAGGGGGTTGGACTTACAGTGCTTATGGGAATGCAATGACTGTAAACTATTGACGTGTTCTGTCCCCAGCTCTGCCTGCTCTTCTATACATTTTCAAGGACAATTTAACTGTAAAATGACTTTAACTTGCTGTATTTGTTGGAACTACCAGTTCTGGGCTGTAAAAATCCAGACAGTTATTTGCTCTGTATGGAGAACTAAGCAAGTAGGGACTGAGGCAAGGAACCATAACAAACTTTATTGCTAATATTAACAACAACATTAGCAACTCCTAAACTGGCAACAATAACAACATTGCCGTTTGACAGCTCTTTATATAGTAGCTGTGAGGCAGGTGGACCAATGGTGCGGCTGCGTTTCCCGCCAAGCGGCTGCTCACTTCTTGGCCAATCAGCAGCAATTCTTCAGCTGGCAATCTTCAGGTGTCATCGTAGCCCCGAGGACTTAACATGTTCATCCTCCTTCATGACCTTGCGCCACGCAGTGGTGAAGGAACTACTACTACTATGAACTCTACCATCGGGAGTATATATTCACAGAATGGTGACCCTGTGATGGGCCAGTCAGGAACAATAGATCAGATTACATGCGATTCAGTGAAGGAGGAAATGGTGATTCAATCCAATACTCTGTCAAGGAAACCAAATTAATTTTCACAGTCAAGATTATGTCTTTCAATGATGCTGGATTCCTTCCAGCCTTCCCTCTTTGGAAGGAGTTACTGAAATAATGGGGAACTACAAGTAACATTGGCATTTATGATATGGCAGGATTACAGCCAAAAAGACATTTAAATAATGATAGATTCAGAAACAAAAGGAAAATCTGATATTGTAAAGCTATCTAAAATTGGTATGCCTCAGATTAGAACATAACATAAAGCCATTACAAGAGCAGAAATATAAAGCCTGGATATTGAGAGTCTGAAAATCATTAATTAAAAATATATTGGAATGGGTCACTATGCTATAGAAAAGAATCTACTCTTCTATGTCAGATCAGAAAATATGAGAATTGGGGGGAAATGTTGTTGATGTTGTTGTTATGTTAATCTTTGGTGAGATTCACAGCCTATGGGGCTGGTTGGTAGCTCAACAGCTCGAATCCTAACCAAGGACCTAGGAACTGTTAAGGTAATGGCGGAGGATACAAGATGTTCCAAGTAGGGAGTTTTTTTGTAGAATCTATTATTATTATTATGATACAATTGTATCACAGCGGCCAGTTGTTTCGCCGGATTTGGCATTGGTTACTAGTCGGGCCCCACCCAGGGGCCTAGGACGTCGTAACGTATTTTCGTAATATGCGTGCAGATCCAAGCAGTGCGGCTTTTTGCATTTGACTGATGGTGATTTTGTCAATTTTTAACTGTTTTAAATGTAATTCCAGTGCTTTTGGAATAGCACCCAGTGTGCCAATTACCACTGGAATTATCACTGCTGGTTTGTGCCATAGTCGTTGAATTTCGATTTTTAAGTCCTGGTATCTTGCGATTTTTTTCAAGTTCCTTCACTGCGACCCTGCTATCACCTGGTATTGCTATGTCTATGATTGTGACCTTATTTTTCTCAACCAGTGTGATGTCTAGTGTATTATGCACCAGTATTTTGTCCGTTTTTATACGGAAATCCCACAAGATCTTGACCATCTGATTTTCGGTGACTTTTTCAGGCTGATGTTCCCACCAGTTTGTTGCTGTTTTAATATTATAATTTTTGCACAAATTCCAATGGATCATTTGTGCTACTGAATTGTGCCGCAATTTATAATCAGTCTGCATGATTTTTTTACAGCAGCTGAGTATGTGATCAACAGTTTCATCAGCTTCTTTGCAAAGTCTGCATTTGGCATCATCAGAGGATTTTTCGATTTTGGCCTTAATGGCATTTGTGCGGATAGCTTGTTCTTGCGCAGCCAGGATTAGTGACTCTGTTTCTTTCTTTAATGTACCTGTTGTTAACCATAACCAAGTTTGTTCACTGTCCACTTTATCTTTAATTTTTTCCAGAAATTGGCCATGCAGTGCTTTGTTCTGCCAACTCTCCATTCTTGATTTTATCACATCTTTTCTGTATTCTTGTTTCGTCTGTTGGGCCTTCAGTAGTTTTTTGTTCTTTACTTCGATTAATAGATGTTCTTGACTTTCTTTTAAATAATCAGCCAGTGCATGTTTTTCTTCTTCAACTGTTTGCTTCACTTGTAATAATCCTCTGCCACCTGATTTTCGGGGCAGGTAGAGTCTATCAGTATCACCACGTGGATGTAAACTGTAGTGCATTGTCATTAGTTTCCTGGTTTTTCTGTCCAAAAGGTCCAAATCAGCTTGTGTCCAGTTAACTATACCAGCTGTGTATCTTATAACTGGTATTGCCCAGGTATTTATGGCCTTGATTGTATTTCCACCATTCAAATTAGATTTCAAAATTTTCCTAACAATAGTTTTTACTTCTCCATGGTGGTTGTTATCCAACTGCAGAATGCCTAAGTATTTGTAGGCTTCATTTTCATTGCGTTTAATTAGTTGGCCATTGGGATTTCAATTCCCTCACATGCAGTGATTTTGCCCCTTTTTATGGATACAGTTGTTATTATTATTATACAATTGTATCACAGCGGCCAGTTGTTTCACTGGATTTGGCATTGGTTACTAGTCGGGCCCCACCCAGGAGCCTAGGATGTCGTAACGTATTTTCGTAATATGCGTGCAGATCCAAGCAGTGCGGCTTTTTGCATTTGACTGATGGTGATTTTGTCAATTTTTAACTGTTTTAAATGTAATTCCAGTGCTTTTGGAATAGCACCCAGTGTGCCGATTACCACTGGAATTACCACTGCTGGTTTCTGCCATAATCGTTGAACTTCAATTTTCAAGTCCTGGTATTTCGCGATTTTTTTCATATTCCTTCTCGTCAACCCTGCTATCACCTGGTATTGCGATGTCTATGATTGTAACCTTATTTTTCTCAACCAGTGTGATGTCTGGTGTATTATGCACCAGTATTTTGTCCGTTTGTATGCAAAAATCCCGCAAGATCTTGACCATCTGATTTTCAGTGACTTTTTCAGGCTTATGTTTCCACCAGTTTGTTGCTGTTTTAATATTATAATTTTTGCACAAATTCCAATGGATCATTTGTGCTACTGAATTTATTGTTGTTGTTGTTGTTGTTGTTGTTGTTGTTGTTGTTAAAAGCATATAAAAGTCATGCTTAAACATAACTGTCAAAATGCTTGCTTCAAGTCCAAAGCATGGCAATAAATATTATGATGAAGAAATCACAAAAGCAGCAGAAATAGTATGATATGATGACTTACACTTTATCAGTACAAAGCATATTCATTGTAGATAACTGGATTGCTAAATTAGAAGTAAACTAAAATTAGGAGGAACAAGAAATTTTAGCATCTGTGTATGAAACAAAGCAGGGCATAAACTGCTAGTTTTCTGTCCAGAAAATTCAATGTGTACAGCAAATATACAGATTGCTTACTGGAAGCATTAATAACGAAGCTAAAAATTAAATATTTTGAATATATAATACGAAGCAAAAGTCATTAGAGAAGATATTTGATGCTTGAAAAATTCAAATGCCATTGAAAATTCAAATGCCATAAAATGGCGTGGCTACCTTTAGTACTGGCCAAAATAATGATGTTTATAAGAAAGAGGAGCAAGAACATATGAGATCCTATTAGCTCTTTGGTTCTGGCCTAGAGATAAGTAGATGGTGCTCCTGCAATTGCTGTTGCTGTTAAAGAACATCAATAGCTGGCAGGAACTGTGGTAAGATGGAAGTCTCCTTAAGGAGACAGATGCTGAAAGACATCTTGCACAAAAGCAGGAAGCTGTTTCATAAATCTGTTAGTACATCCAATTTTACAAGTGTTACATTTTTCTGATCATGATAGTATCCTAATTATGTTAGCTGCTTACACTCTCTTTATTTTCTGTGATTAAAGATTTATTGATCATTCCGTATTTCGATTGAGAATTTATGGTGTTATGCATAAGCCTTGGTGATGCAGTGGTTAGAAGTGCAGGCTAATTCTGCTGACTGCCGATTGCCAGCAGTTCAGCAGTTCAATTCTCACCGGCTCAAAGTTGACTCAGCCTTCCTCCTTCCAAGGTCAGTAAAATGAGGACCCAGATTGTTGGGGACAAAATGCTGAGTCTGCAAATCACTTTAAGAATTGTAAAGCATTGTGAAGTGGTATGTAAGTCTAAGTCCCTTCCCTAATTTTATTCCTAATAACAGCTCTGTAAAGTAGTGATTGGCCCCCAAACAGCCAGTGAGCCCAGGGTCAAATCTGATCATCTATAGAATAATTTATAAATTATGTGCTGGCATTGTTGCAGAATTTACTTTAGCGTTAAATCCAGTCAGAGAAATAGAAGTGAATGTTATCCAAAGAGGGATGAGATAGGTACAAGAACAGATAGCTGCATAGAGGTCATGTAGCTGTGACCATTGTTTTGACTTATATTAGTACAATAGCGTTTATGTGTACATAATTAGTACATACATATTATGTAGAGCAATTGCTCATCCCTATTAGATGAGCAATTGCTCTACCTAATAAAACACTAAATAATATTGCTACCTTTTAGGCATTGCTTTAACAATATCTTACTAATTCTGTGGCACAAACATCTGCAGCTTCTTCAATCAATCATGCATTAATTTCATGACTGTTTCTCATTGTTCTCATGTACACTTTTCATATACTTCTTCATAGTTGTGTTACTCTGAGTGCATTCTGTTTATGTTATTCTTCTATGGCTCATTAATAGGAGTGAACTAGTGACTAATTGACTGCTTGATACTTTTGTAGAACCAAATACTGATTTAAAAAGCCCGAAATCTTCACTTTTGATTAACATCTTAAACATTCATACATCAGAAGTCATAGGTGCCTGTTAACAAGACCAACAATGACAAAATTGTACTATGGGCATCATGATTTCTAAGTAAAAGTGTACAACTGAATCATTTGCAGAATGATGCCATGATACCAATGTCATTATTTTGGCATTATCATCAGAGCTATGACCCCCCGATGTAGGGGTTGTTAGCTTCTAAAATTGCCACATTGGAAGTATTAATTCATTTGGCTCTTGTAAGTAGAGTTTAAATCCAAGTAAATTTGATTGATTGTGTGCCATTGAAGTCAGTGTTGACTCTTAACAACCACACAGATTTTATCCAGGAAGAGTTATACTTATGGATCAGATAGAAACTTTGTATTAGAGGTTGAATATTACTCATAAACTGCAGGGTGCATCTCTGTGCATGCAAGTATATGTGTTAAAACCACCACAAGTTTCAGGGAGTTTTTATTTAGTCCACAACACATCTGATATAATTTACTGCTGATGTTTAAAAATTCCTGCTTTTACGAAATTATGAGTTAGTTCAATGGGTAAAAAAAGAGAAAGAAATGCTTCCCTGCCTGAGCTTGTTTGGAATGCTATGTAATTCTAGAATAATTCTACCTAGGCACTTAGTTCATGTTTATACTGATTAAATAAAGATGACCCTCCTGCTTACAGTCTTTCACCTATTTTTTAAAGCCAGTCAAACCACATTGCCATAAGGTGCATGCAAAACCACAAATGGAATGTTTCATGTCTGGAAATGATAGAGTGGGGGCTTTTTTCAACATTACCCACAAAATTTCCACTGGAATATACACAGCAGCAAAAGGGCTCTTTTTGAACTCTTAGGAATGGCTATTGTTTTCTAGGAGATCAAAGGGTATTTGCAGAATTTCTCGTTCTGTGTCCCTTTGTTTGTATCCAAACTAAAGTGAAGAGAAAGAATAACAATCAGGATATGTTTTTTTTAAATTCACTTTGTGTGCATTTAAATGTGACCCTACATATTATCACATTTTTTGTATTGGTACATGAATTGCAATTAATTATTATTAAAAAAATCTTCACTTTTCTGAATTTTGCAAAACAGTTTGCCCATAGGAAAAGTTTACACTTGGAAATTTTTTTATAAAATGTAGAGTCAAATTAACCAGTTTGGCATATTTGTCCATCTAGCTTAGACTTATGTACAGGAAGTCCTTGACTTGTGACCACAGTTGAGCCTAGCATTTCTGTTGGTAAGTGAGACAGTTAAGTGAATTTTGCATTTTATGACCTTTCTTGCAATAGTTGTTAAATTAGTAATACGGTTGTTAGGTGAATCTCCATTGACTTGTGAGAGTCATTGTCAGAAAGTCACAAAAGGTGATCACATGACCCCAGGACACTGCAACCATCATCAATATGAACCAGTTACCAAGCATCCAATTTTGATCATGTGACCATGGGGATGCATGTGAAAAATGGCCATGTCACTTTTTTCAGTCCTATTGTAACTTTGAATGGTCACTAAACAAATAGTTGTACATTGAAGATAACCTGCATTGTAGTTGGATCATGTTTCCAGGCAAACCAGGTAGAGTAAGTAACTTCTCCTTTTGAAACAACAGGCCTATTGTTCTCTAGATCTTCAGTTAGTGGAAGGGGCAAAGAAAAGGTTTGCATAATTATGTATAGTTTATCAGCAATTCCTGTTCCTGAATTGGTCAGATCTGGTTTTTGGTATCCTTGTTTTCATTATATCATAGTTAAGCTGTTACAAACATGTGCAAACCTTGAAATACTTCAATCAGCATGAAACATGAATAGGCTACTAACTAGCATAGAACACTAGATTCATATCATTTTAGAAAAGCTATACTGAAAGATCTACAACTGTTTCCAATAGTTTAATAAATGAAAGTTAAGGTGAAGTTCTCATTTTTAAAACCTTAAAAGTTCCCCTATTAAAGGCAGGGTCTCCTTGAGTGATTTGAATCTCTCTTTCCCTCAGCAACTCTTTATAAAGCCAGCTACTCACAAAGTTGGCTTTTGTTGGCCCTAAAACGTTGGCTTTTCCAGCAAGCTGGCCTGGCCTGAATAGAATAAAATAAATTATTAATTTTAAACTGTCAATTTTAATTTACCTAACTTTGATGTAAATTGTCAATTGAAGGCTATTGGCTTTCCTATTTGATCCTTTTTTAATTTTTGTCATATGTGATTTATGTTGTATGCCACCCTGAGTCCTTTGGGAGAAGGGCGGCATATAAGTCCAATAAGACCAAACCAAACCAAACCAAATCTCCTATTATTTTCTCAATGTATCCACTATTTCTCATCTCATGTTTCCCTACATACCCTCATCAGGGGTGGACTTCAAAAATTTTAGCAATGGGGTCTCTGCCTGGTTGCTGAATGGGCGTGGCCATGGTGGGTGTAGCCATGTCGGCCTCCTGAACCACGGGGGGAGGGGGGTTTCACCCTCCCTGGGCTCCGGAGGCTTTCCTTGAGCCTCTGGGAGAGCAAAAATGGTCTCCCCCAGCCTCCAGAGGCCCTCCTGAGGCCAGACACGGGCCTGTTTCCTGCCTTATGGAACTTCCGGGAAGACTTTTTTGTTGCCCTCCCCGAGCCTCTGTGTGGGCCCTGCACTTACCTGTCATCCCAAATGGGCTGCGTGGGAACTCCTGGGAGGGGAGTGGCAGGGTCAGAGGGGTGGAGCAGGGTCAGAGGGGCCAGCCAGGGGTGGAATTTATGGGTTCTCCAAACTGGGCAGATTCTTAGCTAGAAGTTCTCCTGAACCCATGCGAACCTGCAGCAGCCCACCCTTGACCCTCAACTTCTCTGGAACTCAAACAGAGAGAAGATTTCCTCCCATTCACAAAACTCATCATACTCCACCAGGGGAGCCACAGGAGAAACTAGAACAGGTACTTCTTACCCCTAATAGTTTACACAGCCTACATGGAAGGGGCGAAAAGTATACATCATTCTCCCTTTCTAAGAAAAGGGAAGTCTAGCAGAAACAAACCGCTCTTCTGTAACAGAGAGCAAAGTTTATACACTTCCATCAGATTCCCAGACAGGCCGCTCAGCATCTCAAAGGGCACAACTTTCAACAAGTGAATGAACATATTTATTATGGTCACTGACCAGAATTGTGTACAATGTTATAAAAAGATTTACCGTCCAGATAAAAATACATTCAAAATGTAAGGGTACATTGAGAAAGGAAAGACTAAAACGGACCAAATTCAAAATATGCTATAGGTATATATAGTAGCCATAATCTAATTTTAGAATATTAAAAAACTCTTAAATATTTAAAGTTAAGTCACTAAATTGCAAAAACTACTTGTGTATAAAATAAGCTACTAAAATGTTAAGCTACTAAATTACCAAACTATGAAGGAAAGGAAGTAGCTTTGAATTACTTAATAAAACAGTGATTCTAAACTAATAAAATATTAAAATATTTGATGTGGACCTATTAATCACTCAATAAATTTATTCCAGTAACAGATCAGTGTCAGTGTTTAAACTTCATAAAATCAGTGCCATACACTAAATCTAGTAATCTTTGTTTTGCTAAATTTTGTGCTTTTCCTTATAAACAACACTGTATTCAGTCTACTGCCAGAAAAATTTTCATTTCTTACTGAGACTCTTTATCTACAAGTAGATATTTTAGCACATGGAGCCATTGAAAAGTTTTATATCAGGAAGGTTAGCACAGTTCTTTCAGCATTGCTATTCAGACTTTATTCTCAATTAACACATTCATTTTCTCACCCAAGTCCACTGCAGTTCGGCTGCAAATTATCTCCTGCTTTCCTGTCTCTAACTCTCAGAAGTCTCACTATCTGAAAGCTGGATCCTAGCCCATCAGAAAAAAAACAACATTGCTCTGTTATTCAGGTTCAATAATGTTCCTTTATTAAAGTCCCATATCTGTCTGCTTAAAGATGGTTACCAGCATCAACAAATTCATGATAGTATCCTCCCATTTTTTAAAAAAAAAGTATCTAGGCAATGGAGCTGAAATTGAGTAAAGCATGACTTATTATGCAAAAAAACCCTGACTGCATACACATAGCTTTCTCTAAGATTATGAAGGATTGCCCAAATGTCTTGCCTTGAAATGTCTTTCTAGCCTGTTTTTACTCTTAATTAGAAGCAGCACTATGGATTTATTACTGTTTAATAATAACCCAATTTTTGCCACGACACTAAGAATGTTCCAATCATTTCACCATAGTGCAAACAAACTGTATTTTTCTATTTATATCTTTAAAATTTATGTGATCTCATGTTCTGTGCTCTCTCAACATTTATGTACAATCCCTTTCATTTGCATTTAAGTGATACTGTGCAAAAAAGCAATATACTCAAAGCATAGCTGTGATCTACTCTTGAATTTCCGATTGTCTTAACCATTTAGGCAACATCTCAGAAAAGGTAAATGATTCCGAGCAGAGATGATATTCTGCAGGTACTGACCAGTTCTGGAGAACCGGTAGCGGAAATTTTGGGTAGTTTGGAGAACCGGTAAATACCATCTCTGACTGGGCCCGCCCCCACCTATTCTCTGCCTCTCGAGTCCCAGCGGATCGGGAGGATATGGGGATTTTGTTGTAACCTTCCTTTGGAGTGGGGAGGGAATGGAGATTTTACAGTATTCTTCTCCTATCATGCCCACCAAGCCATGCCCACCAAGTCACAGCCATAGAACCAGTAGTAAAATTTTTTGAATCCCACCATTGGTTCAGAGCCTGTTAATACTTGGACTGGGGGCTGCTAGGAAATACCAAATGTTTTTGTGTGTGTATGCGTGCACGCACACATCTTCCAGACAGTATTTGACTCCTGCCAATTATTTGGACAGGTTCTTGTAGGTTTCTTTGGCAAGATATTTCATGTGGTTTGTTTTTCCCTTTTTCCTAGGATTAACTGGTGGGATCTCGTAGTGTCTAGTTTTCTAGCCTGGTGCCTTCACTATTACACCAAACTGGCTTTCGGGGTTAAACTAAGATAAATAAACTAAACTAAGACACTAAAAATATCCCAGATAAGACAGTGGCAAATCAGTTGGATCTGGATATTGGAATGATGGAATGATTAAAAATCATATGGAATGATTTTTTTAAAAATTACTATTACACACACAGTCCAACAGCCCTTCAATTAGCAAATTATTCTATCCCACAGCCTCACATTCCTAACTTTTGGAAGATTTTTTTTTCATTCCTGCTTAAAGCCATTTTCCAATATACTGTACAGTGAATGGGAGAGAAAACCAAAAATCTAAAATTAATGTCAATTTCGGTATTTAGACAGCACTTACAAGATGCACAGAAGTAATTAAACATGGTAAACAATCAACACTTTAAGATCCTTTCTTTAAGAGCCACGTTGCATGTGAGAATTTTTCCCTGGTGAGAAAAAGCATGTGACCATTAGGTGTGATGAATCCATAAATTCCTGTTTCTGGGAAACTACAATTAGCTATAGTTTCTAAACAGGCACACACATACAATAGTACAGCGGATGCCTATATGTGACTGAGATGCTTATACATGTCATAGGCAGAAGTATATCTATGGAAGAAAAAAATGGTATCTGTGAAAAATCCACATGTGCGAAACAGTATGTGCCTTAACAAGCCATCTGCTACTTTCTGCTCAAAGTGTGTGAAAAACATAGCAAACCCTGGCATGAAAGGAAGAATATTGCCAGTTCTATCACAAAGATTTTTCTAATAGCTTTTGGGTCCCACCAGAGCAATCTTCCACAATGTGCTAAGCTCCCCAAAACTGCTTTCAATCCCATTATCTTTAGAGGTTTCTGCCTAGAAATAAAGGGATAACACTCTGCTGGGGAAAGATGAGAATATGGGGTTGCGTGGGTGCCCACAGGGGAGAAAGGGGTCCAAGTCATCACACATAATACGGATACTTGGGTTGGACTTCTAGAGTCGTGATGGCCAACCTATGGCACATGTTCCAGCAGAGCCTTCTCTGTGGGCACATGCACTGTCGCCAGCTGCTCTTCTGGTTTAACATGTGCTAGCAGTTTTCGCGTGTTCTGACCAGGTGGCCGGAGCACACATGCACACCGGCCAGCAGGTCTTTGGGTTTCCGGCATTCCAGCACATGCACACATGCACGCATGCATGTTCCGATTTGGGCACTCAGTGCTGAAAAGGTTCACCATCACTGTTCTAGAACATGCCTGTGACATGCCACATAAAGTATGATGTCTCTCAAGCCAACAGAACTTGTACATCTGTATGTTAACTCATAATAAAGCTGGGGTTTAAGGTGCTGTACAATATAACCACCATATGTAATTACACCATGTGTAGCAAGTGGTATGGAATGCAGCCAATTTTAACTATGTCACTAAACTATGATTAAGTAAGCTAATTGAAAACCTTCTGGTAACTAGAGACATTGTGGTTAGTTCTCACAGGAACTTTTGTTTTTTGTTTTATTGCCTCTCTCTCTTACTGTTATACTTATAATTGTTGCATTTTAATTTTAATTCTCCTTACCATCCCCTCTTTCCCTATAGAGCCTAACAAATAGTTATGAAAAGGGTCTTCTGCTGTCTTTGGAATACTGCAGAGCATTGTAGAGAAAAACATGTTTTAAATTATTCAGTTCTTCACATTAACTCTTCCCTTTCCAGGCAGCTGTCAAGCTTCCTTACTTTTAGCCAGGATGCCTAGGGTGTCCAGGGCATAGTAGAAAAAAGTCAAGATGACTGCTGTGATGGTGTAATCACAGCTCTGTTTTTATGTGACATTCAGCCTTGGCTGCCATCTTGACTTTTTTTGACCACGCACTGCATACATGCAGAATTTGCTTGTAGAATTCCATTTCACCTTGAGCTGTTCAGCTAAGATAGTATCTGGCTTTCTCAAAAGATTGCTCTGTAACATGGTTACATAAATGTAACATGGTTACATTTTTCTGTAAACTATTATTTGTATTCTAATCCTCAAAAACATATCATGACTTCATTTGTTCTGTTGCTTCTGTTTCTTACAAAATGTCAATAAGGGATTTTCCATTATTATTAAACAGAAAACTAAAGCAATTTAATTTGGATATCTTAGCAAGTTCCATCCCTCGTGGCTAAAGTAAATTTTTTCAAGCTTCCCATCATTTAAAAATCTTACTGCGGTTGTCATATATAAAAACAAAGGTCTATTATTATTTTTCCAACTGCTTATTCATAAATCCCCAAAGAAAAGTCTCTGATTTCAATTGCATATGAATCTTTAACATTTCTTTATTATATGTTATTTAATCCATACTTTTCACCAAGCATAATAAAATGTCCTTTCTTGTTGGTTACATTTTGAGCATAAATCTAAAGAATCTTTATATAGACAGTTTTTTCTGTCACATGTACTTACAATATATCATTTTATTTAAAAATAACATAATATGAATTTCATTTTTTATTTTCTTCTTCTGTTTTCTTAATTTACATGCCAACTTTCCCCCCCAGTTTATTTGCAAATTCAATTATTTTTATTTCCATTTTTTATTATTATTCACAACTATTACTGTAAAAGTTTAATTTGCTAAAGAATGCTAATATTCTCTGGAAATTTCTTTAATTCTTCTTGTTTTCTTTTTCTCATCCAAAATAGCCTGTGTTTTCCCTGACTCTTTTTTTAGGTAAAGTATTATATTGTATAAAATATCCTCTCATAAAAGCTTTGCTTACATTCCAAACCATTCTTAAATCCATGCCTATGTTTAGATTTTAGAAAAATTCAATTAGTTTCTTTTTAAGATCGTTCACTATTGCCTCTTTCTGTAACATTATTTTATTTAATCTCCATCTGAATGTAATAGCTTTCTTTTTATACATCAAATTCTAATCCTCTATATATTTCTACATTTTCTGAACAGATGTCATCCTAAAGCAATAGGAAATGTCAACTTTTATGTCTATCAATTATGAATTATATGCCCTTTAAATGTAGACAAAGTCATTATTTGTGCAGTTAATACACATGGTAGTTTCTTAAATATCATTTTAAAAAATCAGACAACCTGAAACTGGCTTTAATGGCACATGTGCACATTCCAAAATAATCATGATAATTGAAATAGAAAGACCATGAATCTCACTATCCGAAGGAAGGCATTGGCTAACTAAGTGATGTGTGTCTCCTCAGTTTTACGTCTGGGTGTTAAATGCTGATGGAGTCCATCTTCATTCTAGCTGTCCTTTTTTAAGGAGACTATCTTCAAATGAAACTTAGACTGAAAAACTTCCCCCAAAAACAAGCCAATAAATAGAAATCTATCCATTGAGGAACCAAGTAGGTGGCTGCTTAATTTAAGCAGAATTCATATTATGCAGCACCCTTAGCTATTTCCTTTGTTTCTGCATTGCACATGAAAGTGCTAAGTAGAAATTAGAGCAGAGATTTAGTTCTGACACATGATGTTATGCACACAAGACTGGATATCAACTTCCAAAAGCTAATCCAACAGATTTGGCTGATCAGTGCTTCCTTTCAAGCAGCTTTCTATTGTCTGCTTACTGAACTAGATCTACTTCTGCTGTTTCATGGCCATATATGTCTACAGAAATCAGAGCAATAAAAAAAATCACTCATTAAGTGTAATGAAACCTAAACTCATTGGTAGCCTCACACTGCAATGAACAACCACATTCAATTTCAGAGCTACTACAATTGTTGGCCGAGCAGGAACAAAAATAGCCAGATAAATTATTGAAGCCGGGGAAGCATGGCTCTTGTCAACAAGAGTGCTGATTTATCACCAGCTGATCAGGTTCTTAGGAGCCAAGAGTGCAGTGGAACAAGGAAACAACAATCAACAATTTAATAGCCAGCCATCAACACCCTAATTAACAACAAAATCCTACACACAACCAGACACCATATGAATACATGTAGAAAAGCCTAGTGCATGTTTTCTGGAGAGAGAGAAGTTCGTCAAATGTGTTCTGGATACGAGTATAACGGTTCCACCACAAATGCGCGTACGAGAAAAGCGTGTGTGACTAAAGCGCAGTGACAAAACCGCGCCGTCAAAACCGCGGAGACAAATGAGCGCTGAAGCGCGCCGACAACAGCGCGCCGACAGAAGCGCGCTGTAACATAACCCTTACTTTGTAAGCCGCCCTGAGTCCCCTCAGGCAAAAGGGCGGCCTATAAATATTAATAAAATTCTAAATTCTAAAAATAACCCTAAACCTAACCCTAAACCTAACCCTAAACCTAACCCTAAACCTAACCCTAAACCTAACCCTAAACTTTACTTTAACTTAAATCGCGCTTCTGTCGGCGCGCTGTTGTTGGCGCGCTTTTGACATCGCGATTTTAGCGCCGCAGTTTTGTCGGCGCGCTTTTGACATTCGCGGTTATGTCGTGCCACGGAGTATAACTACCTGAGTTTGGGATTGAATGTGAAGTTAGCCTAGGGAATGGTTTGTGAAAAGCAGTCAGAAAGGAGATTTTAGACTGCAAAAAACACTAGGTTTATGATTTTCTCGCTCCCCTCTCTCTGGAGAGTAATTCCCCTTGCTACAGATCCAGTTTGAGAGAGGATTGCTCAGTCTGAAAGTGTCTGATTAATTGTCCTCCCAAGGCATGAGCAATTCCATGCTTTGCTGCAGTATTTGCAACACCTCTGAGATCTAACCTTTTCAAAGGGCTTTTACTGGGTGGTGCTTTATTGACTTTTCATTGATATATATGACTTGTCACACTACTGATTCTTTTTAATTGTATTATTGTTATTGCTGTTGGCATTTCTTTTAAAAAATGTCTGAAATCTGTTCTTAATCATAGTTGGATATTCTGTATTCTTTTGTATTTCAATTTAAACACCCAAACCTGTTATTGAAATGTTTGCTGTATTGCCTACAATGACTGGCAACAGATGATCTCCAGGTTCTGCAGATGCTCCCAATTTTAATCAGTTTATTGGAATGGTTGTAAAAGAATTGTTACCTGGGCTTGGTAATAGGATTAATAATTATTGTAGGTATTAATATTTTATGTTTTGCTTGACTGTTGCCTTGATTGCCCTTTGGTAGAAGGGGGGAGGAGGGAAGAGGGAAGGAGGAAAGGAAGGAATTCATTTGACTGTCTGATCTGCCAAAGCCAGAATTTTCCATCTATAATTCATGTTTAATGGCCTGCCATTCCATTCCTTTCAATCAAAGACCACACCATGGAGTCTGCTAGTATCTATGCGTGACCCGACAAAAGCGCGCACAACAAAACCGCGCCGACAAAACCGCGTCGCTAAAACTGCAATGTCATCACTGCGGCGACAACAGCGTGGCGACAGAAGGGCGCTTTACAACAGCGCGGCGACAGAAAGCCGATTTAAGTTAAGGTTAGGTTTAGGTTTAGGTTTAGGTTTAGGGTTAGGGTTAGGGTTAGGGTTAGCGTTATGTTTAGGGTTAGGTTTAGGGTTAGGGTTAGGTTTTGAATGCTAGTAAAAGCATTTTGCTGAACACTTCGGAGGGCGCAGATTTGCCCTCCGCGGTTATGTCGGCGCGCTAGGGTCGCCTTTTTCCTTAGCGCTTCGGACAGCGCGGATTTGCCCTCCGCGGTTATGTCGGTGTGGAAAAGGGCTTCGTGGTTTTGTCGGTGAACTGTATCTATGAATTTTATGAGACTATCTTATATTTCTCCCTTCTCATTTCTCACAGCTCCTTTTGCCGTAAGATCCTGAATGTCTCCCAATGCAGATCCCAACACACATATACCCATAGCCCACTCTGCCTGCATTCTCTCATCATATTGAGGCTGGATTATGCAGACTCTAAATTTATGCTAATTCCACATTTGAATAATGTATTTTGTATAGCTATTTGCTTTTTCTCTTCATGAGATTGGGATGCAAAGCGCATCCAGCTCTGATTAAAGTTTGGAGTCAGCGCAATTGTGGGTGAAACTTTGCTTGCAAAGAGCTAGTGTTTTGAGATCCCCTGGAATACACATGATTAGGACTCTAGACAATCCTCATTCTTTTTTTTCTTTCTCCTTCAAAAAAAAAGACGACATTGCAACTTGATAGAGGCAAAGTCTGCACATTTATTATAATGTGGCCATGATAAAGCAGAACAGAGTTGTTTAGTTTGCAGAATTCTGGATTTTTCCTTTGGGCTTCTTTCTTAGCTCAGCTGGCTAATCTAATCAAGGCAGTAAATCTGTTTGCCTCCTCTGTCTCTTTCAGGCAGGCAAAGTATGACAGTGTAAATATGAGAGTGTGGGCAGAGAACAAGGAACTCCTCATTGAAAGATTTGTTTACTTTGGAAAGTCTTGCTCCCTCCCCTCTCCCCATTCCCCCACTCATAGGAAGAAGAGAATTAAGGGGAAGGGGTGTAAAGAGCAACATGTGAGGAAGTAGGGACTAGACGAACAGATATAGATACCATTTACTTTATGGAAGTGCGCTAATCTACAGAGGAACATAGACTTCTGAGCCAACTTTCATTAATCTGATGCCCATCAGAAACATTGGTCTGCAACTCCTGTCAGTCCAGTCACAGCCTATGCTAACTGGGAATAATTGGAATTGTAGTCACCTGGTTATTTCGACATAACAAAGGATATTAAATCTGAGTATTTTATCAAGCTTTTCACGTCAGGGAAGGATTTTTTCTCTTGGAGCTCCTTTGCCTGTTTTATTTAAAAGTCAATAGCAGTAGTTCTTCACCTTTAAGATGTATGGATTTCAATTACAAGAATTCCCCAGCCATCTTTAATTCTGGGAGTTAAAATCCACGCATCTTAAAAGTTGCTAAGAATGAGAAATATTGATCTGTAGAGACAGTTGGCAGCTCTTCTCTGGGGCACAATACTAGATTGAATGGACATTGAGGAGGACTGGATAATCTTTGGTTATATGCCTATACACTAACACAATCTGTAGGAATGTGAATTACATGGCAGGCAGAATCCATTTATGTTTGAGGTGTCCTTAGGCAACATTATTTCATTTTCCCATAACGCCCTAGAATTATGCTACATCAAAAGCATGTTTCAAGAAATTGACATGGCTAACCCAGCTTTTTATACTAAATACTGCCAAATATTTTTAAAGTCAGCCAGAGTAGACACTGTTACGACTGTCCTTACAAGTTTCCAAGAATGTCTCTTGTGGATGCCAGCCGTACTATTATAAGTGCCCAATGGATTCGCCAATATCGTTCTGTCTTAGCTCATGTTAGGGATGTATGGGTTTCAATCCCAGAATTCCTAGCAATGAACTGGTATGAAATATGAGAATTCCAGGAATTAAACCCGAGAGTCTCCCCTATATTATCTATGTTACCCATATTTTCAATGTATCTCATTTCCAGCACAATGATGTCTGGATATGTTGGACTATAATTTCCATAATTCACAGGTTTTGTGGCTGCTACTAGCTGAATTATATAATGTTTGAAAAGCCCAGAGTGAGAAAAAAAAATCCAAGCAACACAATGAGCAAAAAAAGTTTGGAGAGTTAATACAGAAGGATCTAAAAATTAAAGCAATAAGAGAAATTCATGTTCAGATAGAGGGAAGCAAATTTGAAATGAGATGAATAAAGAAACAAATGTATAAGACCAGAGACTGGATGGTTCTGAATTATTAGCTATTATTAGCTATTAAGATTTCTTTTACTGATTCCCTTATTCTTCTCACTTCACACATAGTAATTGATCAAATATTTAATTACAATATCACTGGATATTTAAAGGAACTTTTCCCACAATATATTTTTAAAGATGTGTATAATATAAAGGCTTCCATTACCACTTTCCTTCTCCCTGATTAAATATTCCTTTGCATGTATTTTTGACTACATGGGACATGTGGTCATCTTTGTGTCTCACAGTAAGAGGATGGAGCATGCAGAGAAGAATAAAGAAAGAAAGAATATCAAAGTGAGTGGGGGAGAAGATTATGACGCAGAAGTTTCTACTGATTTTTCTCTCGTCTCTGCTGTAAAGCAAAAGGAAAAAATGGCATTCTTCAGTTCTATTCATTGAATTAACAATATTTTCTGCCAACCGAGTTTCTTTGATTGGTTAAATAATCTGTCACTTCTTTTTCAAGAGAACGTTCACAGCATTCGCCAATGCTGTATCATGGAATGCCTCAAAGTACCTTCTTACTAGCATTCACCACAAAGGAAGGCTTTAAATCTAAAACAGGAAAAAAAACCTTCAACCCTGCTGAGATCCAGTGATACAGAAGCTGACACAGAGCACCTTTCTAGCAAAGAAAGAGGGCTTGTCCATCTTTATGAGTGTGTGCATTTGTGCATTAAAGAGAGAAAAGCATTTTCAGTCTTGGTTAATGCTTCAAAACTGATAGTTTCATAGAAAAGTAGACTGATGTTTTATATTCTTAGCATAGCTGCTGGTACTGATTCATCTATTCATCATGTGACAGATTTATTCAAGAAACCAGACGTTTTGAAAAAGTAGGTATGATTGTTTCGGGTTTCATTTAAAAGGGGAAAAATGTGGTTGCAGGGGAATCCTTGACAACATAATTGCACTGTACACTATAAGCAATTTCTCAGCTGCACCCACTATGGCAACATCTAAAAGAAGAGTCATGGGCACACCCTTCTTCTGTTTCTCATTTTATGAGAAGCAGTCAAACATAAAGTGTGCAGGATGGCAGAATCTGAACTGTGCAAATGGAGGAGGGTTTTTTTTTAAAGCTACTGGAAGTTAAATAAAAATAATAATAAGTCTACAGCAGAGGCACTAGATTGTTCAGCCATCAAGATGGGGGGAAAGGTGGATAAAGGCATGTAGAGTCTAGAATTCAGACACTTTCTTGTCTATACCAGCTTTTCAAACTTACTCTCTTCAAAATTGTACATACATATTAGTTGGATATGATGGGAATAGACCAATATCCTGGATGGCTCTAGATTGAAGAAGGCCACCCGCTCAGGAAATCACTTACAGTATTTTTGTTTCCTATTCTGTTATCTCCCACAAATAGCAGTAGCAGTAGCAGTTAGACTTATATACCGCTTCATAGGGCTTTCAGCCCTCTCTAAGCGGTTTACAGAGTCAGCATATCGCCCCCAACAATCCGGGTCCTCATTTTACCCACCTCGGAAGGATGGAAGGCTGAGTCAACCTTGAGCCGGTGAGATTTGAACAGCCGAACTGCAGAACTGCAGTCAGCTGAAGTAGCCTGCAGTGCTGCATTTAACCACTGCGCCACCTCGGCTCCTATTGGGGTTACAATTCTCAGAATGTCCAAGCCAGAATGTTTCCTGGATGGGTTGCCTGAGGAATTTACCATTTACTTAAGATCTCAAGCCTGATGCTAAAACTATCTTACGGGACTTCCAGAAGGATGTCAGGCAGGGCTGAGATGCTAGGGGTTTGGGATAACCTCTAGCTAAGATTCTGTACAGTTTGGAGAAACCCCAAATCCCACTCCTGACTGGCCCCAACCACCCTCCCCTTCCCTACCAGGAGTCCCTATGCAGGAATGGGGGATGCCATGTAAGTACAGGCCCGCGCAGGGGCTCGGGGAGGGCGAAAAACAAGTCTACAGGAAGTTCAGGAAGGCAGGAAACAGGCCCATGTTTGGCCTCCAGAGGGCCTGGGGAGGCTGTTTTCGCCCTCCCAGAGGCTCAAGGAAAACCTCTGTAGCCCGGGACAACAAAAATCCCCCCACCCCGCCATGGGGCAGGTGGCCTATGAGCCGAGGTTGCGCAGTGGTTAGGGTGCAGGCAACTTCAGCTGACTGTTATCTGCAGTTCAGCGGTTCTAATCTCACCGGCTCAAGGTTGACTCAGCCTTCCATCCTTCCAAGGTGGGTGAAATGAGGACCCAGACTGTGGGGGCGATATGCTGACTCTGTAAACCGCTTAGAGAGGGCTGAAAGCCCTATGAAGCGGTATATAAGTCTAACTGCTATTGCTATTGCTATTGGCCGACTAGGCCACGCCTACCATGGCCATGCCCACCCAGCAACCAGGCAAAGAACCCCTTGCTAAAAATTTTGAAGTCCACCCCGATGTCAGAAATGGGGCTAGGTATGGGGCCATTTCCCCCCAGAGGGAAATGATGTTCCAAAAGGTGAGGGCCATGGCAGAAAAAGCTGTTTCTCATGACCTGCCAAATAGAATTCCTTTGCAGATGGGAACTGTTACAGATCCCTTGCAACTGACCTAATGGGACAGATGGATATAATTGGGTGGAGGTGGTTCCTCCAATAACCTGACCCCATGACACGAAAGGCTTTAAAGATCAAAACCAGCACCTTGACTTGATCATGGAAGCAATCTGTCAACCAAAGCAGCTCACAGATGAGGTGTAACATTCTAGAGGCAAATATAACTGCTCAGGAATAACAGTATTAACACAAGGCAGCATTTTGCAAAAAATCACATGATTCACACAGAGGCCTTTTCTTTTGTATCAGACTGAGATGAGTGACACTCTTCTGATTCCCTCAGATGTCATGCAGCTATCTATATTCTGGGCATTGGAGCCAATGAACTTTTGATTCATTTTGCATTACCCAAGAAACAAGTGTTCACGTTGCAGAGCGCAGCAGTGGGAAAGTTAATGTCAGACAACCATCCTGGACACAGCAATACATCTCTCTCTAGGAATATAAATATTAAAGTAAAAGAAGATACAAGAACAAGCCTCAGATAAGTTGCTTTCATTAAAAAATGTATGAAAATCACACAAGAAAGATCAACTAATGCAGAATCTAGAATTCTAGTCCTATTGTTACTCATCTCCAGGATTTAAATCCTGTGTCTCATTTTCCTGGCCTTATATGGTAAGACACTGTATATAAACTTTGGATACTGATGGCACCTACCCTGTTTCCCTGAAAATACGACCTCCCCAGATAATAAGCCCAATTGGGCTTTTGAGCGCATGTGCTAAAATAAGCCCTCCCCCCAAAATAAGCTCTCCCTGAAAATATTGCAACACAGCAGCAGCCATGAGGTGACCATGCTTGCTGCCTCCTACACCTCAAAAATAGTAAGACCTCCCTGAAAATAAGGCCAAGTGCTTATTTCGAGGGTCAAAAGAAAATATTTTTCTTACTTTGGGGAAAACATGGTACGCAGTATTTTAACAAAAAGTCTTGTCTGATCATAGACTCTTCCTACCTTACCATCTTCAGGCCTCAAAGTTATAGCAGAAACTCTTGTCTGGCTCAACTTCCCATTTCCCAGAATTACATCCCTCCTATTGCAGCCAAGCCCCTATAATCATCAGCCCCTCATCATCATTCCTTCATCTTCACTCACTGCAGGGGGGGGGGGTGTTTCAACTTCCCCTGCAGTGCTTTTTCTTTCCTTTTTCTCATTGTGAAAATGTCGGGAAAGAAGAGTATCAGGTCAACTCATTGCCATTTTCCACATTCTAGAGCAAGCACCAGTCAGCACCTCCATGGGTAGGTGAAAGGTAGCAGTGTGCAGCAGCAAATTGTTGCTGAATATTTAAGCAGGATGCCAAGTAGCTGTTGTCAGAGGCCAGATAACTTTATGGCCTGCTATTTGTTTTTCTGCATTTCAAATCAATCAGAAATCAGTCCAGCCAGATTATGTGATATATGCTTCATGCTTGGTTCTTAAGTATTACTAATATGGCAATGATGTGAGTGATGTTATGTCTTGAGATTCCTTGAGGTTTCAGGCTTTATTAAATGTACCTACTTAATAAATTATTATGCAAGAATTCAAGCTAATTGAGTTAGTCTTCACTGGGTCTTTCTCAAACCGATACCTTCAGATGTTTTGGTTTCAAGGAATTGTGTTCTTTGGCTGGAATTCTAAGATCTGCAGACCAATACTTCTATATTGTGCTTGATTAGAGAAAGCTGAATTTCAAAAAATTACTGCAGCACTTCTGGTAGAAACCAAGACAGAAAGAAGAATGTGCTGAAGCAATGCAAGTATTTCCAGGTGAGACGTAATAGGAAGGGATCAATTCATAGCACTGGGTATTAATATAAAGCATGTTATAATGCCTGCAGAAAAATAATGTACTTTGTTGATGATTATATGAGCTCTCATTCTGGAATGCAATTAATGGAATGGAGAAATGGCCATACCTTACTCCTGTCCCTCTACATCAGAGACTATGTTTAAAGTTTATTTCACACAATGAAGAACAAGGAAAGGTTTTATTTTATTTATTTATTAAACAAATGCACATGGCTGCCCAACTCACAGAGAGATGACTCTGCAACTTGCAACATTAAAATCTGCAACATAAAAAAAAAATTCTCCATGGCAGCAACAACGCAATAAAACCAACCACTTGATCAGCTTCCTCTCCCCAGCTCCACTTACAAAACAACTTCTTTAGGGCTTTTTGGAAAAACCAGCAAAGTGGAAATCAAACGTAGCTCTGGGGAAATGATGTTCCATAGGAAAGGGCTACTACTGACCTTTTCATAGTCCCACAAGATGTACATCTATAACATATGGGACCTGCAACACATCTTGCTTCCCATCCTGGTGCACAAAGTAGATGAAATGGGGTGGGGGAGTGTCCTTCAACTAGCCTGGCCTCCTCCCAAGAAGAGCCATGGTGGAGCAGTTTTTAGAATGCAATACTGCAGCCTAACTCACTGCTCAGTCCAGAAGTTATATTCTGAACAGCTCAAAGTTGACTCAGTCTTCCATCGTTCCAAGGTCAATAAAATGAGGACCCAGACTATTGGGGGCAATATGCTGACTCTGTAAATCTCTTAGAGTGGGCTGTAAAGCACTGTGAAGCGGTAGATAAGTCTTTAGTGCCATAGCTATTGCTACTATGACAATTGTGTGCTCATTGATTCAGTGGAGAAGGGAAGGTGGCTGGGAATTCTGGCAGTTGAAGTCTACAAGACTTAAAGTTACCAAGTTTGGAGAGCCCTACTCAAGGTCACCCATGTGTTTTGAAGAAAATTCTATTCCAAGGGAAACTATTTTGTCACAGGCAACATCAGGCCAGCCTCCATCAATGGTGCAAAGCAAGGCTCAGCGACCCCCACAAAGAACATGACCTCATCTTCTTTCATCAGCCCAAAATTATCAGGAGATCACTTGCAAAGAACAGCCTTCAAACTATCATATAAAAACAGTCACAGTCATCGGTAATCTGATAAAAGTCATGGGCTAATCCTCAAACCACAATATTTGGATGGAAGCCAGCTGTTATCCCACCTCATTCGTCCAAACATGCCTGGAAGTTAAATCCGGTAGGTTTCAAAAGTACTTGTCTTCAGAAAGATGTGATTATAAACACGTCTTTGGTTCCCCTGATCTCATGTCAATTTGGATCTGTTAAAAATCAAACATACCAGCTTAATGAACTGAAGAATTGGGCTATAAAGTAACCTTTTAATCATTTCTCATAGGCATTTTTTCATTCATGTGTTCAATGGGATTTTAAAAGGAGCTTGACTGAAATAATAGCATAAAAGTTAGTGAATTGCATTGCCATATATAGGATTGGATCAGACATGTCCATTCCCTAGTTTGAACATCCTGGCCACATCATCCACTTAGCTGCCGGGTGAATAGATAGCAATAGATAGCATTGCTTTGGACCTCATTCATAGATGCAGAGAATATGATCTTGATGAACAGGAGGATAAAAATAGTCCTGATCTATATATCATTGTTTTCTTAATCTGGTCTGCTTCCTAGAGCCGATAATAACCCCAAGTATTTCATCCACCTAGAATACATTTACACGGCCCATATTGCTGCAAGATATTTCAGCTATTCTGGAAAGCATACGCTATGTATACCTGCAACACTTCATGTGGTGGAAGGAAGAATAGAATTGGTCTACAGATTACAAATATTTATGTACTGGGGCCACTGGGGCACAGCGGGGTTAGATGTCAACTAGAGGTGGTCAGCACTTTGGTGATATGAACCCATATCACCATGTGGTGAAATGAGCTCCCATCATTTGCCCCTAGTTCCTGCCCACCTAGCAGTTTGAAAGCATGTAAAATGCAAGTAGATAAATAGGTACCACTTCAGTGGGGAAAGCTAGCATCCTTCTGAAATGAGTGCCAGACCTGCCTGGATGCAAAACACAGTTGGCAGAAGACCAGATGAAATAAGATTTGCTATCCAGCTGATACAAAGCTAGTTCTCTCCCCATGGTGTACTGTGGATAGCATGAATGCTTGAACAAACAAGCTAACAATCTTTGACTGCCAAAACTACTTTGTGTTCTGACTTAGGCTTTCCAAGAACATGAAGCAAACATCTTGTCCCAACAAAAAACCCTTTTATTAGTTTGCTGTGAATTCTGCTCATTCACATCCAACAAAGTCTTTCAAGAGAGGATTTACAGTCACAGACCTTATCTGGCTTGGAGAGCGGCCAGGCCGATATTTTCAAAACTTGGCAAAGAGTCTCGGAGAGTCACGAACCAATTAAGCGAACTAATTGTTTTCTGCAAACTCCACTCCCCTTTCTCTCCTCTTTTATTTCCTCTGGGAGGGACCATCCATCATACACTCGTGGCTTTATTCCCCAGTCGACCCCTGTTCTTTAGCTGTTCCCTTCCTCTGGCAGCTCTGCGCATACGCACACTGGGAACAAGCTCCAGCTGTTCATCTGCCTCACTGATGTCTGACTCTGAAGGCAGCTGATAACTGGCATACGGTCCTGGCCCCGTCTCTGCCTCCAACACAGAGCCCTCATCAGAACCTTCCCCAAACTCCAGAAATGGCCCATATTCTTCCCCAACCTCCTCACTGTCCAAATCTGCTGCCAGCTCTGCTGGCTGATGGCAGGCCAGAACACTCTGTGGTAAAAAGCATTGTAGACTTCCCTGGCTATGTACACCATACGGTTAAAAAAAACCATGCACTTATTCCAGATGCTCTCAAACCAGAACAAGAAGCAAGCACCTGGCCTGGCATTAGATACCCAGAGGCTGGCCACTATTTCCTGATGAGCTTGGAACATAATAGCAGCTGGAGATGCTTTAGAAATCATACTCCTAAAACATGATATTCATGATAAGAACAAAAAGATAATGGTCCACACAAGAAACCAGCCATTTTTTCTCAGGAAAGCAGGATATGGATAATAAGGAAAGAGGAAGCCACATGTGATTGACAAATTCAGTCAATCAGTTGTTTGTTCCATTTATATCCTGCTGCAACGTACTCTTGGCAACTTTGCAACTTTAATAAGATTTGTATGCCGCCCACTCTCTAGGGACTCTGGGCGGCTCACAACAAAAGCAAAAGCATAAAATATTTAAAATACAATTATTTAAAATAAGATGTCATCCATTCAATCAAGTGGGGCTGGATTTTAATCAACAGCCCCAGGCCTGCCGGAACAGCCAGGTCTTGCTCGCTTTACGGAAGGCCGGGAGAGTGGTAAGGGTCCGGATCTCTGCGGGTAGCTCGTTCTATAAGGCCGGTGCAGCAACAGAGAAGGCCCTCCCTCGGGGAGCCACCAGCCGGCATTGTCCGGTCGACGGCACTCAGAGGAGGCCCAACCTGTGCGATCTTATTGGTCATTGGGAGGTTAATGGCAGGAGGCGGTCTCTCAGGTAGCCAGGTCCAATACCATGTAGGGCTTTAAAAGTAACGACTAGCACCTTGAAGCAGGTCCGGAGACCAATGGGGAGCCAGTGCAGCTCGCGGAGGATAGGTGTAACATGGGTGTATCTAGGTACACCCATTATCGTTCGCGCGGCTGCATTCTGGACCAACTGCAGTCTTCGAACACTCTTCAGGGGCAGCCCCATGTAGAGTGCATAACAGTAATCCAGTCTTGAGGTGACGAGGGCGTGAGTGACTATTCGAAGTGCCTCCCGCTCCAGATAGGGCCGCAACTGGTGCACCAGGCGAACCTGGGCAAAGGCCCCCCTGGTCACAGCCGACAAATGGTGTTCTAACGTCAGCTGTGGATCCAGGAGGACACCCAAATTGCGGGCCCTCTCCAAGGGGTGTATAACTTCACCTCCCAGGCTAAGAAGTGGAATGTCTGGACCATCTTTGGGAGGCAACATCAATAGCCACTCGGTCTTGTCTGGATTGAGTGCAAGCTTGTTCGCTCCCATCCAGACCCTGACAGCCTCCAGGCACTGGCACATTGGCACTGGCAAATTACAAGATCTGACTGAAGGAATTTAAAACATAAAAGAAAGGAGAAAAACAGTTAAAAACAAACCCAAACATTCAAATGTGAAATAATAGCATAAACATTAGTAAACTGCATTTGTCAAAGCAAAGAATAACAAGATAAAAGATTAGAACACAATCTGGAAGAGTTTGATCTTCAGGATCCTCCAGAATCCTGTCAGAGAGCAGGCTAGTCTGATCCTATCAGGGAGACATTCCAGAATCAAAGGCAGGGCCTTTTGAAAGGCGTAAGTTTGAAAGAGTGGACTTCAGGTGCATCTGGTAAAGTCAGCTGTCTTCTGAAAAGGTGTTACAGACGCCTCCTGATTGTTTCTACCATAAATGAACAGGCTTCCTATAATGTCATGTAGGAGAAAAGGTATTTAAAGTACCTGGTTATCATCACAATATAATACCTACCTTTAAGATCAGGTCAATATATTTGTGAAATGTATCTTGGGGCAAATCCATACTTCCAGCTTTCCCCGATTTGAGCCACCCACTATCTCTGGAAGGCAAGGATTCATGATGTTGTTTTTCTACCCATCCTCAGACTTTGAAATGCTGGGAGTTATTTTGTTTTGGTTTTTAACACGTTCATTGATGCTGCAGGGATGGACCTCTCCTTGTTTTTACTAAGTTCATTGCTAGGACAGCACAACAATGGACCTTTGTGAAGGGAATTCTTTTGAAAATCAGATTAAATTGACCAATAATTCAATTTCAGTTTCGTCTCTCTATACCAGTGACAAAAACAAAAAGTAGTAAAACTAGTGTTTAGGGGTTTTATATTTAATGAGTCAAGAGGTGCGAAGGAATACAGTGAAGAGATGGATCCACAGGAGGGAGGGGCTGCATTCCAGAGGAGTAAGAGGCAACCCAGCCTGTGTATTATGTCTGAGAGATAGAGAGTGAAGACATCCCCTCCCTAATAGTTCACAGAGTATATTATAGATGCAGATAATAGAATGCTCAGTATGGCAAGAATTTGTCTATAGGTGTGAAACCATAAATCACTCAGTTTGGGAGAACTATCGTTGTGTGTTATTCTTGGTCTGACAGAAGGGGTAAATAAATTGGAAACCATAAATCAGAGGTTGGGGTAAACATGACTCAGACAGAGCATCAGGTCATCCCTGTTGCCAAAGCAAATGAAGGGGTTGAAATCTAATAAAGGATTTCTTAAGCCAGCTTCCTTTCCAGATGGTTCTTGCATAGCGAAGAAGCAGCTGAAGATGTGGGAGCTGCAGGGAAGCCCTAACAGTTGCTGGGAATCTCAGCAGGAAGGGGCTAACCACACTTTGCTTGTGAATTTTCCCGAGGAATTTGGGTAATCTGCTGATTTAAGCCGTAGTTCTGATGTCTGATTTATATTATTCATCTGAATTTATATTATCCACTGGAAAGAGTCATATGAAATAATTTATGCAGTTAAAGATCATTCGGCATAGCCTGTAAGTCACCGCCAAGGAAAGGGTATGAGGTGTAAAGCATTTTCTATTTTGCGTATGTGCAATTCTTGGCTGCTAAATTGCCCAAGGATGTAGAGGAATAATGTGACAAATGTTTTCTAGTTTAATGTGACTGGTTAAGCCATATTCTCTCTGTGTGTCTTTCTATCTCACATACACACAAGCAAATATATAGTGCATTTCTAAGAATGATTCCAATGTGGAGGATCTAAAAATTCCCATATTTAGCCAATGTAGTACAGAATCAAAAATTTTGCAGCTGTAGTTCTGGGGCATTGAAATCTTAAGATCTTAGCTTTGTAAACATTTTTTTTATTGTTTTTAACTAGTTCAGTTAATCATACGTTAAAATATTATCTCATTCTCTGAAATTGATCCATGCACATTAACCGCACGAGATATTGTTTGGAAAGATTCAATTTTAAGATCAGTTGCACCATGAACTCAGTAAGCCTCCAGCATGGTACTTTAGCTTATTTCATATGTCACATTAGGAACACTTAATTATAGTCCAAATTATATTTAAAGAGCTGAAAGCATGCTCCCAACCAATATTTCTTCCCTTTCCACTTATCAGTTTGCTGAATTACACTCCTCTTTGGCATTCAAACCCAGCCAACTTCTATGAATCAAAATGACAGGTCCAGTTGAGCTTCACTGTTGGATGAGGGCAAAGGATGCATCCCATCTGCTTTGAATATTACACAAAGCTATCATTCGATAATCCAGGAAAGGGATGATATTTTTGTGGTCCCTTGAAGTGTCTCTGATCATATTTGCCAAAGTTAGTGGTATAATTCTCCAGTTAATGGAGTTGATGGACACAGTCATTTGTCCACTGAGTTTACCATGGATAAACTCAATTTTTCCCCAATGCACGAGAACAATAGTATTTGAGATTCTATCATTTGAAATCATTGCCATTGCACACTATGATAAGGGTATTCCAAAAATGTTGATTGACCCTCTTATCACATTGCCGACAGACCTAGTGGAAAAAAAATTAAGGATGTCAGCTTACCTCCCATTTCCAGTTTTCTAACCACTTGAGTCTATTAACCATTTTGTGCAATGTAGGGGAAAAAATAATCCTGTGTCATTGGAAAATGTAGATGAATAAAAAATGAACAGTATAGTTTCCAAGATGCTAGATTAATCTGCACTGTATGTATTCTTAAAATGGATGAAGGGATAAAAGCTTGTACAACATAAATTGCTTGCTCATTCTTTCTATAGCTGGGTTCACAGGACAACTCATTTTTTTTGCTTCCAAGAAAGAATATGCCTGTCAATACATCAACATCCCAATTAACAACTAAAAGTCACAACACAAATATATGCATAGAATGTGAGTGTACACATTCTGCAGAGGGAGGGAGGGAGGGAGAGAGTGAAGTCCCTGAGGATGGGCTTCAGCACGAGTTTGAAAACTCAGAAGACTAAATCTCTGGTCCTGGTGACCAACTCAAATTGGATTCTGCAACATTATGGGAACATATATTCACAGTATATTTGTTAGGTTCGCACACACACTTTTAAAAAGATTATTTTAGTTAGTGTAATGAATAGGCAGCTAATAACTATTTTCAGCCTTAACCTGTCTTTTCAATGGGGGAGGCAGATCTGGGCAACTCCATATAGACCCCATGGCATTTTTGTAGACAATAAATTGGTAGATGACTGAACCTGATGCTTTGTTCACAGACATATCAGGGCCAAAAAAGAAAAAAAAAACCATCCTTTGTTGAAGTACTTTAAGGTAAAGGTAAAGGTTCCCCTTGCACAACTCTAGGGGGTGGTGCTCAACTCTGTTTCAAAGCCAAAGAGCCAGTGCTGTCCAAAGATGCCTCTGTGGTCATGTGGCTGGCATGTTTAAACACCAAAGGCGCATGGAACACTGTTACCTTCCCACCAAAGGTGGTTCCTATTTTTCTACTTGCATTTTTTACATGCTTTCTAACTGCTAGGTTGGCAGAAACCGGGACAAGTAACGGGAGCTCACTCCGTTACACAGTGCTGGGGATTCGAACTGCTGACCTTTCTGATTTACAGGCACAGCGTCTTAGCCACTGAGCTCTGGGAAATGGAACTGACAGTGGGCCCAGACAGCCCTTTTTGACTTCTCCCACTCTTCTGCAGTCCTAAAAGTGGACAAGTAGGGCCTGGCCTGGCAGCAGGAATGTGGAGAAGCAGCTGGGCATAGGCAAGGCAATGATTAGACTGGGGCGTCTATAGACTTTTGGTGGACATTGAAGTACTATTCAATTAGCAAGATCGTTGGATCTTCCAGGGTCATGGGAAGTAGGTCTAGCAGAGATACAGTATCTGCATAGTTGGCACACATTAACTTCTGGATATTTTGAAATTGCTAATGAGAGAAAGAAATGGCTTTTTTCTTCGAGAAACGGGTACTATAATAGCATCTGACAACTGTTTATTAATTTCTACCAGCCATTTCTACTAGCCATTTCTACCAGCCAACTCATCCTACCAGCCATTAGTGAGGTTCTGAGTACTGTTTTGCATAAGTCACCACATGATATAATTAAGACAATTCCTCTCAGCAACAATTCAGTGCAAATACACATAGATGAAATGGCTGAGAATGTGGAAGATGTATTGTGCAGCATACTATGGACAACAGACTTTGCATTATAGCTGGATGAATCACCTTTGCCAGGCCCGAATCTTTGCTTCTTACTTATGTGCGCTTTATTAAAGACGAAAGTTTGACTCAAGAGTTGTTATTTGCGAGGCAACTAAAAACAGATACTAAAGGGGAGTCAGTATTTCATGTTGCTGAGCAGTTTTTCAGAGACAAGGAATTTCCACTTACCAACATACTAGCTTGTGCAACTGATGGAGCACTGTCAATGACTGGTTGCTACCATGGGTGCGTTGCTTACTTGAAAAAAGCAGTGCCAAAGGTCTTTACCATTCATTGTGTCATTTATTGCCAACATCTGGTTGCAAAAAACCCTAGTGATCGCTTGCACAAGTCATTTACACACTGTCATTACTGCAGTTAACAAAATTAACATACATGCTCTCAATGATCGACTATTCAGAGAGCTGTGTGTTGAGAATGATGAAGATTTTGATTGTTTGCTGCTTCATACAGAAGTTCGTTGGCTATCAAAAGGCAACTGTGTGAGATGCTTTTACAACCTTTTTGACACTGTTGTGGAGCTTTTTGAAGACAAGAATGCTTTGCTCAGTGGTGAACTCAAAGAGATCAGGCATGACATTGCTTATTTATCAGAACTATTTGCAAAGTTCAATGAAGTGAATTTGTAGTTACAAGGAAATGAGGTCAATCTTATTAAGGCCAAATCTGTCATCTCTACATTTATTTCAAAGATAACTCTATTCAAGCGCAATATAGGCCGTCACGAGCTATACCAATTTCCAAGCTTGTCTGAGCTAGAAGAGAAAAGTGGGATATAAGATGATGATCTTCAATTTTTTTGTGACCATTTGGACATGCTGCATAAAGATATGTCTGAGCGATATCAGGATCTTCTTTGATAGAAATTCCATATTGGGTGATAAATCCATTTTCAGATACTGAGGAAGATGAGGTAGTGGAGGAACAACTCATAGAATTGCAAAATGACATTGAGCTGAAGCCAAAGTTTTAGAAATCGTACCAAGAGTTTTGGTTACAGAAAGAAATTTCTGATTGCTATCCTGAACTATGGACAGTGGTTAAGAAGCTCCTTGTTGCATTTCCAACATCATATTTGGTGGAACATGGCTTCAGTGTGGTCATCCAACTTCTCTCCAAACAAAGAAATCGACTCCAGATTACTGAACATGGTGATTTAAGACTCCTGCTAAGTGACTTAAAACCAGACATTGGGAAACTGTTATCACTTCATCAAGCCCATCCATCACATTAAGAATTTACTGAACAGTGAAATAGTTACTAAATTTTACTGAGTTTACTAAGTTACTAGTTACTAAGGTTCTTGATAAATGACTATCAGACTTTGAAAACCTGGTATCACTAGATCGTGTTCAACAATTTTATTGAATTAACATTAACTAAAAAGGTTTTTAAATTGGATTTTGAATAAATGTGCAATTAATTGTTACAGTTTTGAATTTTACTGTTACTATCTTCCTTTCGTCGTGCCAACCACCCAGTCACATGACCCGCCCAGCCACATGTACCAAGCCACACCCACAGAACCAGTAGTAAAAAATTGAATTCCACCACTGGGTGGGGGGCACTGAGGATCAGTTTGTAGCACCAAGGGGCGGTGGACTGAAAAAGTTTGGGAACCACTGCTTTACTGCCTTGAAACCCCATAGCTTTAGGTAATTTATTTAAGTGGTAAAAATGAGAGACTAAACTGAATCTTATAATCTGGAAGGGTAATACACAGACATTTCCCCCCGATTTATAAGTTTAACCCTAACCTTTTCACGGATCAGCTGTCTCAGTACGTGACCTGACAAATGCGTGCACAACAAAAGCGCGCTGATGAAACTGCGGCGAGAAAACCACAATGTCATAAACGCGCCCACAAGAACGCACCGACAAAACCGCGCCCACAAAAGTGTGATTTAAGTTAAGGTAAGGGTTAGGTTCAGGATTAGGGTTAGGGTTAGGGTTATTAGGTTGTTATTACTTGTTTGTTGAAGGCGCGCTTTTGTCAGTGCGCTATTGTTGGTGCGCTTCTGCGCTCATTCGTCGATGCGATTTTGAACTTGCTGTTTTCTCGCCACGGTTTTGTCAGCGCGCTTTTGTCGAGCGCACATTTGTCGGTGAACCATCTCAGTACTAGTTACCCGTCATAAACTTTGGTGTTGTGAGTGATAAAAGTACATCCTTTAAACTTACGATTTATAAATTTCTTAACAAACAGCTCCAGGCATCTAACATCATAACAATCCCACCTCACAATATCTTTATCGTACCCATCCTTCAACATATCCCTGGCACATGTATAATTAGATATATAGGTGTCTCTCTTGGCAGCATTCAAAATCATAAATGATGTATCTTTAGCCAATTTACGGTCGGTCCAATGATTTTAGAAAGTATAAATGCCCATCCAAGCTTTCAATCTTCTCAGAGCACTGCCCACACTTGACTTCCTTGCATATTTTGTGGGGGGTAAAGACATAAACCTCACATTTCACAATATTCTTTATTCTTACTGTCAACTTTTTCCTCCATAGCGAGATGTGTCTTTCAACACATTCCTTAGACCGACAAGACACTTTGCACCTACAGCAGCAAGTCTTCTCCACCTCAACCTGTGACATCCTTGCTTTAGGTAGGCTCTGCAAATATATTGACAGCCATGACTAAATTTGTGGTGGTAGAGTGTGTGGCAAAATTTACAGAAATAGCGTTCACCCAGGAACCCTTTGATATTTTTGATGCCATAGTAATGCTTGTCATATAACAATGTAAACACTATTTTTTTCTTGCTGTGGGTGACCTGTGACAAAAAAATGCCACCCGTCCTGCAAATAAAACAAGATCTTTATAGTGACCCATAAATATTCTTCAAAGATATGTATCTGAGAAAAGTCAATCCTGTTTTCTGTGGAATTACCCAATCTGCTGTGAAGTTCCCTGGCCTTGGTAATAATTTCTTGATTTCTAACATCCGCACCAATCAGACACAGCAAAAAGCTAGCAAAACAAAGAAATTCACCTTCCACATTGAAATCTACTAGGTGATGTCTTTTTTTCTCCAGTACTCGGGTGAGCCGCACAGTATTTAACTTCCTAAGCCTTCTCCCCTCCTTGTTCTTCATTATGGTAACCACTAATTGTAAATTACCTCCCCCTCCACACATACAATATCTCTGCCTTACTTTGAAGCAGATTTTCAACACTGGTCAGAAAATCATCAGCATTTAAATCATTCACACGCCTTCTAAGAGAAAAGAGAGGATGATTTAACCCCTCTGCATCCAACTGGAGTTGAACAAAATCATTTGGACCTATGTTCATAGCCACATTATTCAAAAGAATCTGTAACACATTATGAATAGCTTCTATAGCAACTACAAAAGACTGAATTCGGTCAAGATTAACAAATCTATACTGATGATAGTGTTCCACAGCTCTTAAATTTCGGATAGGCTTCTTCCAAGCCTGCACCATATCCAGATAAACATTGTTCATATTCTGAGAGTTTGCAGAGCTAGGGGCTTGTAGCTGGGGCATAGAATGACATATATCTTCTTCTGGTTGAGATACAATCATAGAATCACAACTACCACTGTCTGCTGGAGATGCAGGAAGTCCATCGCCATGCATTTTTGCTTTTTTGCAGGCCGGCTCTGGTTAAACAAACAAACAAAAAAGTTATCACCAACATTGCTAATAAAGTAATACCAACACACACACACAACCACACACACACACACACCCCTTTAGTTTCTAAAACAATAATACTAATAGTTTTGTAGTTGGATAAAATAATGATATTATACCTCCTAAGATCATTCGTGTTGTGTGACTTGTGGAACGCTGAAGGGTCATGTCATGCTGGGGCCCCTGGTGCTCTGCAGGAATAGTGAGATCCATGAATGATCATCCTCCCATTTTGAAGGAAAAGAAAAATCCCAATGGTCAGAATTGTTGCAGAAATTTTTATAAGAATCTAAATGTATTAAAGTATGAAAGACAAATACCTTCATATGCCCTCAAACATTCTGCGTCTGCCAATTCATTCTAGTGAAAAAAACAAACAGTCAAACAAACAAGCAAGCAAGCAAGAATGTTATAAACACATTTTACATCTAAGAGGGGTCAGTGTTTCAATGAATTAGCCATAAAACTACTTACAATTGTAGCTCAAGAATGCTATAAAAACCATTTTGCAGATAAGTGCATCAAAATTAGGCATAAAATTACTTACAATAGTAGCTTCCATTCTGAATAGGGTTCTTCTTAGCAGATCAAATGGCTATGAGGTATGGCTATGCCAAAAACCAGTAAACATGACTGGACAAGTATGGGCCCTACTTTTATACACACTGGTGACGTCACAAATTAATCACATCAGAAAAGGGGAGTTCTTCACACCTTTTGCAAAACTGCCCACCCTGCCTACCCGGGAAGATGCATTTGAATAGTAGATAATGTCACAAATTAATCACATCAGAGTTGGTGAGTTCTTCACACCTTTTGCAAACACTGGTCAGTCCCCCCCCCACCAGCATCAGGAAATCCCGAATGAATAATATCACATGAGCTTTGATTAAACTGTATCTCTGTGTTTAACGTCTGACAGGGTTAAACAGGAGGGTCAGCAAAAGAAAAAAAATAATACTTCTTTCATGTGATTTGTAAAGCACATTTTATTATAAATTTCATAGCTTTAGCAGTGTCTTGTAATTAATTTCTATTACATTCTGGCATATGAACCGCTTCAGGACCAATAGCAATTCAGCTTCAATCTTTGACATTAATGACAGCGGTTTACTGCTCTTCTCGATACACTGTATGAATGTCTTGACCTCACCAAGGGAATCCCAGGTGAAATATAATTTATTCACTTTGTCAATAATACTGATGATGATCCAGAGAACATGTGGCATAGAAAGTCTAATACATAAGCTGTTAATAAGCTCTGTTTCACTGTTACCATCCACATTATCTTCTGATTTTAAGCAGCCTATTAAACAATGATGTATTATTTTAATAACACACGCTTTCAGAAGCTGTGGCATGCTGACATTTTGAGGCTCCACAGTTTCTAAAGCAGGAAATAATGTAGAGACTGCTGAAATTAAGGACTACCTGCACAAAGTTCCCAGCTCTTGTAATATCAAGTTCTTGAGCCTTGCACATGCCCATAATCACAGGGGATATGACATGCCCAGACATGTCCCTGACAAGCCTCTTGCCCATGTCCAGAATCACAGGGGGTGGGATGGGTGGGGTATGACAAGCCCAGGCGTTTCCCAGGCATGCCTGAACAAGGCTTAACTCCTGCATGGATCCTGGCGCCTTGCCTCTTGTGAACATTTTAATTCCTGTTAATATTCCTTGTCTTTTCCTGTAGGTGGTCTTCAAACGGTTACATGAGTATTTGAGGGTGCAATTGGCAAAATATGTGTCTTTAGATTTTACAAAGGTAAAAACCAGTTGCGGGGTATAAAAGGGCTGTGTTTTTTTCCCCCAGCCTTCGAGGAATTTTTTTTAAATCCACCTAGAAATAAATACCTTTTAGAAGAAAAGGTGAGTTTAATGCAGGCCCTGTCTCCACAAAAATTAAAACCATCATTGCCTAGAAATAAATAAAAGTTAAATGCAGGCCCTAGGAGAATGATTAGAAATAAAAAACATTTTTTTTATTTCACAACCCCCTCCCCCCTTGAATGTCCATAGAAATAGTCTAGGGTTAAGCTAATCATGTACCCAGAGACTTGGCATCTTTCTTGATGGAGTTAGGTTCAACACGTCTTATCTGAAAAAATAGGGCTAGGACCTTGCACAACCCCTTATCTGTTAGAGCTATTCATGCTTATCATGATGGGCTTAGGCCATACAATATATCTGGTTAGGGTTATGACCTTGTGAACCATTGGTGGGTTTCAAATTTTTTTAGAACCTATTCTGTGGGTGTGGCCTATTTTGTGGGTGTGGCTTGGCAGTCATGTGACCGACTTGGTTGGTATGACCAACTTGACATTACTCATGCACACTCAGTCACATGACCACCACCACCCCCAAGCCATGTGGCAAAAAAATTTGGGACTCCTATGAAGGGGGTGGGGAAGAGAGGGGAAAACCTCCCAAAAATAGACAACTGGAGGATTAAGGGCCGAAATTTGGGAGATCTGAGAAGGCAGGACAGAGGGGAATCCAGTAGAAAGCTATCACACTCTGGAGAAAGAACTTTGGGAGATCAGAGGAGGCAAGACAGGGGAATCCAGGACAAAGCTATCACACTCTGAGAAAAGAACTTTGGGAGATTGGAGGAAGCAGGACAGAGGGGAATCCAGTAGAAAGCTATCACACTCTGGGGAAAGAACTTTGGGAGATCCGAGGAGGCAGGACAGAGGGGAATCCAGTAGAAAGCTATCACACGCTGGGGAAAGAACTTTGGGAGATAGGAGGAGGCAGGACAGAGAGGAATCCAGGAGAAAACTCCTGAGCTTGCCGCTGCTGTCTGGCGGATTGTGCCGCTGGACCTCTCCATGCTTCTCCGTTTACCACATCCACTCCCAGGTATGGGACTTGATACTGAATTGGGCTAGGATAGTGTGGACGGGCGGGGGGAAGCGAGTGATAGAGTGGCTTCCGGACTGGCGTAGGTGAGCGAGTGACTGACAGGGCCAGGGCAGGCGTTCCGGAAGTTATTTCTGGATCCACCGATCGAACGTCCGCTCACCGGATCGGTAAATTTCACCATCCGGTTCTCCTGAGCCGATGCGAACCGGCAGAAACCCACCACTGTTGTGAACCCTGCACCACGTGGGTCAATTATGCACATCCCAGCCAAGGAGAAGGGCTATGCCTATGCACATCATATCCGGAGGGTGGGGGCTGTGCACGTCACTTCCGCTTAGGGGCATGATCTGGTGATGTAATCAGCACGTGGGTTTGTTTACTTTGATGACATCACTGATCAAAAGTACTGATAATTTTCATTAAAAAAAGGTACACACTATATCTACTACTATTTTTTGAGTTCTATCCAGTGTATTTTCACATGAAAATCAGGGCTTACACTTCTGTTAATAGAAACATAGTGTTCATTGAAAGACTTGAGTCATCATTTCTGCTTACTTATTTCACTAGTAATTTGTTTTATGATAATCCCAGCTATAAAAAGCATGTGACTTCTGAAAGTTATTGAATCTGGATAGCTATAATCAGACTAAGTTTCTGTACTACTGTTCTTCGGAAAATGTGGCTTGACCCAGTTATTAATAACATTTAATTAATGACAGCATTAGAACTCTTTTCTGTCTCTCTTCATGTATGAATGTGTGTCTTAAAATCATCACTTTGAATTGCTGTTAGATATCTCTGGACTACCAATTTGAGACCAAGCCACGGGGAACTCATTTCCCAGCTAGTGAGGTACTGGATTTTGCATCAATGGAAGCTAATGCGTGGTCTTCCAAGAGAGCAATATGTAGTCCAAACACATAGAAGTAAATGTATGATCTCCTGCTTCAGATAGGGCCACAACTGGAAGAACATTCTCTCAGACATTTGATTGGCTGTTGTAGTCCAGTGAAAGTTTTAGAAAGCTGCTAAAACCTGGCTGTTTTAGAATAATTTGGAAAGCCTGGCTGGAATTTCTGATTCCTCATTGAGTGAGAGGGTAACTGAAAGTATTGGCTGCTCTTGAAACTATTAGGTAAGCTATATTGATATTCTGTTTTAATTTAATTACTATATGTAAGGTGTATGTCTCTCAAAGTTGAATGTGATTGGAATAGCATATTGATGATTCATCATGTGTCATAATGTAGGTGTTGACTCTTAGCAATTACATAAATAGATTTTCTCCAGGACAATCTGCTCCCCAGACTGGTCCTTTGAATCTCTCAGTGGTGCCTCATTGGCACTGGAATTTAGTCTAGCTGCCTTTCTGCTGATCATTGTCTTTTTTCTCTTTCAGTTCACCTTCCCAACATTGCAGTCTTCTCAAAAGTGCTTAGTCTTTGCATAATGTGTCCCAAATGTGGCTAGTTTGAGTCCTGCTTTTATGTCTGAAATGACTACTCTGGATTGTTATATTGTGGATCCATTTGGTTGCCTTAGTCCCATCTTTCTTTATTCATTTGTCCCTCTGAGAGCTTAAAAAGAATTTAACCAATGGATGTCAATGTGTAGTTAGAGGGGACCATCATCAAACACTTTAAAGGTTATATCTATGCAGTTTTCTTACTAAATTACAGGCATGGTATATTATTGCCATGAAATAATGTCTTTGTCATTGTTAGGAAGGTGTTCATTTTCTCCCAACATCTACCTAAATCACTGCAGCCCAATATAGATGCTGGCTTGCTTCAGCTGGGCATCTAAATTGACTTAATTGTAAGTTTTAGATATGGACATCAATCAAAAGTTATGAGTCAGTGAGATTCCTATTCCCAACTAGTCCTGAGAGCAGAATGAAGTCACCCAATTATTTTTTATTCAGATTTGTAGACAGTTATTTTTCTTGTTAGCTCTGTTTCTCTAGTTTTTACCTGAAAATTCAGAAAAGTGAGAAAATTTAGAAAGAGCTCAAACTTATGCAGTAAAAGTCATATGATCAATGTATGTTAGATCTTTGAATGATGTCCATACTTAGACCTAGAAGAACTAGAAAACTGAGGACAATGAATATGCCAAGATTATGATCATTAGAGCATAATATACATTATGTGTCACTTAATTTCAATTTATCTCAAGTGTAGCTGAAAGAGTGAAATCATAGAACAATTATCTTTAATTTTAGCTTCAAACCTGATGACTTCCTAGAGCCATCTATGTACTTTCCTTGGCATTATTTAGAAATGGTTTGCTAGTGTCTTCTTCTGGAATGCTTTTTTTTACTTCCAAGTGTAGATTACAACCATCTTCCGGGTTGTTTGTGCATTGTTTTAAAGGTGCTGAATTTTATAGTGATTAAATCTAAATCAATCAAATCTAGTAAAGAATGAACCAGCTCTGCTTGAACAAAAAACCTAAGAAAGTGACTATGAATTTGCTCTCTGTACAACATACAGAGAGGAGGAGGGTACAGTGAGTCAGACAGCAATGACAATTCAGCATATGATTCAACTTAGTCCTTGCTATTCCTTGATCTTGCACAAATTCAAAATGCAACTGTGACTCCTACAGGAGGCAGAAATTCTCGATCAAAAAGAGTGCTATCGGCTCTGGCTTGCCAACTCTCTATAAGAACTTGCTTGCTTCCAGCAGAACAGGAATTCACCCTCCACTTCTTTCTACTTCAACAGAGAGATGGAACAGAGCAGAATCTTGATCCCCGTCTCTTGTGTTTGTTCTTCACTCCAGTTCACTCTTTTTCCAGGCAGAAGATATAAAGTCTTATAAATCAAACATGGGCAGACTTTGGGTGATATGGAATACTTTATTTTGCCCTATAGTGCAGCTGGTGAAAACAATGATGGGACTAAGGCCCTAACTTCTCTGCACCTAATCAATGGGCAAACATATCTAGCAACAGGCATTTTATTGTTATGACCCACTAAAGTATTTTCCCCTTTAAACAGGCAACAAGCCTGTTATAAATGCTATATATATATTTGCTCTTTGGCCAATGATTTTTGTCCCTTGCCTGTAATGACAAGAGAGGTGGGATCAGTCTGGCACCAATAGTCAGGGCGTGGTCTTTCCTTCTGGCCCGTGTTTTCCATAGATGGCTTCATCTGACAATCAGCTGGATTCTGGAAGAGCACAATTCCAAAACAGAATTTAAAGCCCTGTCTAGCAAGACTCCAATAGAATGCATCTTTGTAAAAACACTTGAACAAAATAAGAGCAAATTTTGACAGGTGTTAAATCCATAAGACTAGGCACCTTTCAAAACTCATGTCTTCTTTAGCCTCATCCTCATTCCATGCTAAGAAAAGTGATAGGTCCATGATTTAAAGCAGCATGATTAAAAAGGAGGAAAGCAAAGCCAAAGGAATCCCTGTTTTTGCTGTGCCCTGTATATATAAACGAAGCCCATATCAGAATCAGAATCGAACTGGAAGGGACCTTGGAGGTCTTCTAGTCCAGTCCCCTGCTGAAGCAGGTGATCCTATATCATTTCAGATAAGCAACTCTCCAGTCTCTTCTTAAAAACCTCCAATAATGTTGCAGCCACGATTTCTGAATGCAAGTTGTTCCACTGGTTAAATGTCCTCACTGTTAGGAAGTTTCTCCTAATTCCAGGTTGCTTTTCCCTTTGATTAGTTTCCAACTATTGTTTCTCGTCCTGCCCTCTGGTGCTTTGGAGAATAAATTGACCCCCTCCTTTTAGTGACAGGCTTTCAAATACTGGAATACTGATATCATGTACCACCTACTCCTTCTTTTCTTTAGACTAGCCAAACCAAAATCCGTTCTTCATATGTCTTAGTCTCCGGGCCTTTAATCATCTTAGTTGCTCTCCTTTGTACTTTTTCCACAGTCTCAACATTGTTTTTGTAATATGTATTACAAAATTGTGTAATGTATCATTTGTTGGCATGTGCTTCTAGACAGAATCACTAGTAGATGCAGCAAATGTTATGCCTATATCATATCCTGTTACTTCAAAGACTGGAAGGTAGCACTTTCATTCAGTTGCAGAAAATATCTGAGTTAGTGCAAAATTGGGATTCAGGGAATGAACCTAATTGCCTATGGCATCATGTGAAAGAGACAAAAATTGGCTATATTTCTCAATATATCTACTGGGAATTTGCAGGCTTCAAAAATTATTGGGAAAATTGCTTTGGACTTTGATATAATATGTCTCTGTTGCTTACTAAAGCGTGACAAGCTTGATGCTGCTGCTTTAATGAATACACTAATTTATCCAACTCTTAAAGCAGCAACATCTTTTTTTTCAGGAACGCTTCTTTCAATGATGTTCAAAACAGGCACACCTTGATAACACCTGCACAAAGACCTAGGGAAAACTATTTTTGAAAAGATACAGTGTAATTGAGAATTAAATAGCATGGCATAAGACTGGTTTTAACTATGCAATTTGATTTGGTATTGTTCAACTCCTGGGAACTATTATGGATTACTTGTATATTACCAACAGATCTATCTTCTGCCCAATTTTTTTTCAAAAAGCAGATATTTGATACCTGATTTCCTGATGTTTACATAGAGGTGTTTATACAACTCAGCATATTTGGTTAATAGCTTAGATCTCAAAAGAGGTGAAAGCTGCATCTCAAAAATGTGTAATTAAAGTGACATTGATGGAAGCCTTTGCAAATCTCTGTAGAGCCAAATGGAAAGAAGAGAGGCCCAACAGGGTCAATCTTTCCACCAAGTATTCCTAGCAGTAGTAACCAAAGAGGAGAAAGCTACTTGCTAAAAGAAGGGCTTCTGCGACAAAAGAAGCTGTTTGGCAGCCTTTCATATCTAACTGTAAGAGAAGCTCATATGCATAGCGCACAATAGCCAAGGCATTGTCTGGTGTTTTCTGTGCATGGATCAATTTGATTTGGATCCTGCTGACACAGCTGTGATATTACTGTGAATGGGGTCAAAACCTGGCATGGCAACACTACTGAGTCACATTGAATGTGTCACTATATTTAGCCAAAAGAAGAACTGAAATCCATAGCATACCAATTGCTTAACAGATGGAAAAAGTTGGAGTATTTGTCAAGTGCTTCAAATTACATGCTACCCTATATCTTATTTTCCAAACTTTATTGCATCAGCTCCCACTGAAAGCCAAAGGTACCCCTAACAGAATCATTTGGAAAGTTCAGCAGAATCTACACACACACACACACACACACACACAATTTCATATGTGTGCATGTACATAACAGTATGTGCACATTTGGGTTAAAATTATAATTTATTACAATTATGTATTGCCAAACTCCCAGTGACTTGGGTATTGTACATGCACAAAATACACATTTTCAAAATGAACGCATTAATTTTTAACAGAAGATGTTCTTACAGGTCCTAATATTCTTGATTTTTAAAAATAGTATCCCAAACAGAATTGCCAACTAATTTATCTGCAAAACTAACTTTGCTCTTAGTGTTCAGGAAGAAAAGATCTTTGTTGGTACCTTGAACTGTTGACAAGAGAAGAAAATATTAATGTGGACAATTTCTCAGAATAAATGAATACTTCTCTGTCGCTGCCCCTATGAGACTCAGAAGACTTTCAAAATGATAAACCAAAGGCCTAACTGTATGATTGTGCTGAAGTTGAGGCTGAAAGTCTAACCTCTATTAAGTGATTTTTTTACATGTGGCTTAAACCACATGGAATGTTCATGCAGAATTAATTAACCAAATTCATTCCATATTTTAAGACCTGTAGAACTAAGAGATTCAATTGGATAGATTGTAAATCAGAATGTGTTGAAATATTTGGCTTTGATCTTATTATGAAATAAACAAAGCATTACAAGTAATCAGTCTGCTTGTACCTAAATTATTGTGTATTGTATTTTGATTTGCATATGTAACTGCTTGGGTTGTATCTTGGACTTTAAGAGAGCTAATTTCAATAAACTTAGAGAGTGCTTGGGAAGAATTCCATGGATGAGAATCCTCAAGGGGAAAACAACTCAAGAAGCTTGGGAAATTTTGAAAAATGAGATTACAAAAGGCCAGTCTAGCACAATACCAATGAAGAAGAAAAATAACAACTCCCAAATGAAACCAGCATGGCTGCATAAAGAACTCTCTTGATAAATTGAAAGACAAAAAAGATAAGTATAAAAAGTGGAAAGGGGGGGACATAACTAAGGCAGAATTTCAGCAACTAGCACGAGCCTGTAATGATGAAGTGAGGAAAGCTAAGGCTCACAATGAAGAAAGGCTTGCCACAAAAGTAAAAAATAACAAAAAAAGCTTCTTCCAACATGTTAAAAACAAGAAAAAAAGTTAAGGAAACAATTGGTCCATTGCTGGGAGAAAGTGGCAAGAAGGTGACAAGCAACAGGGAGAAAGCAAAACTATTTAACTCTTTTTTTGCATCTGTCCTTACACAAAGGGAAAAAATAGTCCAACCTATCAAAAACAGCACCACAAAAATCAGATTAGGAACACAAGTTGAAATAGGGAAGAAAATGGTAAGTGAGCACCTGTCTACCCTAGATGAGTTCAAATCACCAGGACCGGATGGACTACACCCCAGAGTTCTGAAGGAACTGGCAGGCAAGATCTCAGAACCATTGAACTATATCTTTCAGAGATCCTGAAGTACCGGGGAACTGTCAGAGGACTGGAAAAGAGCTGATGTGGTTCCCATCTTCAAAAAAGGGAAAAAATAGATCCAGGAAACTACAGACCTATCAGCCTGACCTCAATACAAGGAAAGATTCTGGAAAAGATAATCAAACAACGAATTAGAGAACACCTAGAAGTAAACAAAGTAATAGCCAAAAGCCAACATGGGTTTGTCAAAAACAGATCATGCCAAACTAATCTTATTGCATTCTTTGACAAAGTGGCAAAATTAATGGACCAGAGGAATCCGTCGATATAATTTACTTGGACGGCATTTGATAAAATAGACCATAACCTACTACTAGATAAAGTAGAAAAATGTGGGTTAGACAGCGTCACCACCAGATGGATTCATAAATGGCTGACCAATCGCACTCAATGTGTAGTCCTCAATGGAACTGCATCTACATGGAGAGAAGTATGCAGTGGAGTACCCCAAAGCTCTGTTTTAGGCCAAGTACTCTTCAACATCTTCATAAATGATTTGGATGAGGGAATAAATGGGGAACTCATCAAATTTCTAGATGACACCAAGCTGGCAGGAATAGCCAAAACTCCAAAAGACAGGCTTAAGATACAGAAGGATCTTGACAAACTTGAACATTGGCACTATCTAATAAAATGAAATTCAATGGTGAAAAGAGTAAGGTTCTACATTTAGGCAAGAAAAAGGAAATGCACAGGTACAGTATAGGTGATACCTTGCTCAATAGTAGTAACTGTGAGTTGGATCTTGGAATCCTAGTGGACAACATTTAAATATGAGCCAGCAGTGTGCAGTAGTTGCCAAAAAAGCCAACACAGTTCTAGGCTGCATAAACAGAGGGATAGAATCAAGATCACGTGAAGGTCAATACCACTTTATAATGCCTTGATAAGGCCACACTTGGAATACTGCATTCAGTTTTCGTCACCACGATGTAAAAAAGATGTGGAGACTCTAGAAAGAGTGCAGAGAAAAGCAACAAAGATGATTAGGGGATTGGAGAATAAAACATATGAAGAACGGTTGCAGGAATGGTCTAGTTTAATGAAAAGAAGGACTAGGGGAGACATGATAGCAGTGTTCCAATATCTCAGGGGTTGCCCCAAAGAAGAGGGAGTCAAACTATTCTCCAAGGCACCTGAGTGTAGAACAAGAAACTGGGTGCAAACTAATCAAGGAGAGAAGCAACTTAGAACTGAGGAGAAATTTCCTGACAGTTAGAACAATTAATCAGTGGAACACCTTGCCTCCAGAAGTTGTGAATGCCCCAACACTGGAAGTCTTTAAGAAGATGTTGGATAGACATTTGTCTGAAACGGTATAGGGTTTCCTGCCTAGGCAGGGGGTTGGGCTAGAGGCCCTCCAAGGTCCCTTCCAACTCTGCTAGTGTATCTACTGTATATAGTAGGGAGGAAAGACTCTTGTTATTGTTGTTACAAATAAAATTCTCCTTAACATTTATTTCAGAAACATCCTAGCATCAAAGGATGCTGTTAAAATTTAGTTGATTCAAAACAATATTTAAAATTATTTTTATAAGAGGAATTTCTAATTCTTTAATGAAAATTAATCTTTCTGCACAACACCTCTAGTTCTAATTAAAATATTTCTGAATTGATTTTAAAACCTCAAATCTTTCCTAACCAATGTATAATATGTAAAAATGCATTTATCTAACAAAAATGCACCTAAACACTATGAAATCTTGGACTTACATTGCATATGAAAGTACTACTCCTTGTACCAATGGAGGGTTGCAGGCGGTACGCCCCGGTATAGGCATACCGGTGCCTGCCGGGAGCACTGGGTACCGTTCCAGCATGGTGCTTCAGAGGCCCCACCTGTCCTTACCTGCATTTGAGCTCTTCAGCACTTCAGCCCATGTGCACGGAGCATATGGAACCTGTGTGACGCTCCGCCAAGCAGCTGGGGTGTCACGGAGCATCGCAGAGCATCGCACGAGGTAAGGACACATGTGCACGCTGTGCACATTCATGTGGTGGCCGCTGGGCCCCGTTGCACCATACCAGTTGCAACGGGATCCGGAACCCACCATTGCCTTATATCCTGTACAAGTGATAATTGAGGGCAATTACCTTCCAAATCTGGAAATTCCAGTTCATATAGCTATCAAAGCCATTGATATAACTTTATGAATTTGTTCTTTTCTGTCTCCTGCTGGCTTCCTATTCACAACATTTTCATGATAATAATATAGAAGCACTTGGCTGTTGTTTTATGCCAGAATCTTTTCCCAATTTTCCAGTGCAATCTACAACCCAATTATATCCTAGGGGTCTTCTGCAGAAGTACTAAGCTACTGTAAACATTTTCAAGATTATGGAAGTTCAGATTGGTGCTGCCTAAATCCTAAAACGTATTTTTTTAATTTTTAATTTCAACTTCTAAAGCATTACAATTAACATTTCTTTTTAAAAACTGAATAGTTTGTGGTGTTAAATAGCAATGTAGCTAAATGTCAATGGAGATTCTCAGGCATCTAGGTTATGGTTGTCCAAAAAGTGCTTTTACAAAAGGCAACTAGACTTTGTTTTTTTTCTTGAAGATGTTTTATTTCTTATCCAAGAAGTATCCTTAGTTCTGAGTGAATATACTCAAGTCAGAACTGAAGAAGCTTCTTGGATGAGAAGCAAAACTTCTTTAAGAAAAAAAAATGAAAGTCCATTTGCCTTTTGAAAAAACACTTTTGAGACAAATAGCAATATAATGTTAACATTAAATAGAAACAGTATAGTTTAAAAAAATACACCTGTTACATACAAAATTTAAAAGCTATAAAGTGAAGAGACAAAATATTAAAATCCTAAACAACCTTTCAAAAGAGAAAAATATAGAAAAGATTCAACAGCAAAATATCACACACATTCACAGAAAAGAGAGAAATAGACACAGGGAAAGAATATATATTCAAATTCATGGACACATACACATATATCCTTAAAAATAAAAAAAAATTAAATTATAAACATTGTATAACTTGTTTTATTTTTTTTCATTGTTGCAATCCAACTTTTCAACAATTATTTTTGTACCTCTCTGCTGATACTAAATCCTGAAACTATCCCCAACATACAATGGTTTTAAATATGGATCAATTCTCCTTGGGCTAAAGCCTTTTAGATAGTCAAAATGTAGCATATCTGAACTGTACTAGGACTAATTCTCATCATTCTCTTCAACAGAAAGATGCTCAGTATATATATACGATAAACCAGCAAGGTTTTGGTCCATTTCTAATTAAAAGTAATTCCAAAGCAAAGTATATGGTAACAAATGTGACAATACACTGAGAATTCAAAGTTAAAATCCTACAATATTATATAATTTTTTTAAAAAAAACCATAAAACAATGAAAGACATTCAATAAAGGACACAGCACCATTAATTTAGATAATAACCTGGGCAAACAGATGGTCTGTATTTGACCCAAAAACCTAACTTCAGCACCAGCCACAATGGAGCAGAGAAGGAATTCCATCATTGTGGTCAAGAACCAGAAACATACATTTATATGGATTAAAATGGGGAAATCATGTGATCCCATGTGGATACATATAGTACAATATATATTAGTATGAAGTGGTTTCTTTGAAGGGAGTAAGGATGGTTTTGTATGTGTTGTTTTTTTAAATATATATTTCACTCCTATAAAGACATTGTAAGGTTGAATGGATATATGCAGCTGAGCAGGTTGTCTAAAAATTTTCATATGTGAATAGTTCTGAATTTAAACAAGGCCCAGGCCATTTCAGCAAATACAGGAGACATTTTCGCCCAACTGTACAACGTCTTAATGGCATATTTCTCCTATGAGAGAGTAAGTCTGGAACAGAGTACTCCTTTATTGATTCTCCTCTATTTATACAGACTGGAATTATAAGTCCTCTTATTTCATATTAGGAACCAGGCAATAACATAGAAGCAAATCCTCTGTTTGCACAGTGAGTTCCTTGCTTTATATAAACTATGGACCTGGATTCCAATTTCAGAAAGTCCTCTCTGAAGTTCAGGCTATAACAACATTTCCTCCACACTCACTTTGATTTTCCTTACAACCAAGTCTCTAAGGCACATATTGGACTTTGGTAATATTTCAACAGAGCTCAGAATTTGGTAGTACTTGGTGTCTGCATAGTTTGGAATCAGGCCTAGTTAATATTGAGACAGCAAAAGGGAGTATGAAATCCGTACTCCTGTGTGGAAAAGTGAAGAAAAATATCCCAAAGGAGGTCATGGCAAACCAAGTCTATATCATCTAAAGAAAGTTGCACGTACAAGAAGCTCAGCTTGATTTGAAGATTTATTGCTATTATTAATAATTAACCAAGTTGAATCAGAGCACATGAAGATTCCAAGTTTGGTAGTCCAACCACTACTCTGCAAAAATACCAGGCCTCACCCAGCAGACCTGCTCCAAGATTGTTTTCCTTTGAAAATAATTTCAAAAGCTGATTTTTGTGCATAAAACGAAATTAGAATTAATAGGGAAATGTTCAGAAAAATTTGTCCACTGGAAACTTTAATTCAAGATAATGGGGACTCTGGGCAAAAGTTAATTAAATCAAATCAAATTTCCACTTAATCTCTTTTTCAGCTTGTTCACTTAAAGGCATCCCATAAGCCAGCTTTCCTTCCTGCAATTTAAATCTGTTGCTTCTCCTTCCAACCAGAGCGGTCAAGGCAAACAAACGACCCTTGTCCTCTTTATTGCAACCTTTCAAAACTGGTCAAGAATCAGGTTTCCCATCCCACAGGAAATTCCACACTTCTGACCTGAATTACATTTTTTGTCCTAAATCAGAAGAAAATTCAACATGCCTGCTCTGCAAATGAACCTCTCACCTCCCAGCAATGCCCCATCACCCCCATCAGAGAGACTCACTGTAGCCAAGCTTGCTGAACCCCTAAAGCAACATTGTCATGTCTATGCTGGCACGGAATACAACGGATATTCTCAGGTTCCTATTAATGTGGAATTTTTGTCCGGCAAAATGCAGCTCTAGTGGAAGATTCTGGAGGTGGTGTTGGAGGGGGAGATGGGGGGGAGGCAGCTTCTTTCCTGTCAAAACATTGTCATTCTAGGAAAATTATTTTCATTGTGCAATACTATTGCAAAGAATTTCCTGCCTGGCCTCAGTTGCAGACCAAGAGAATTCTGTATTGATAACAAATGACACTCAAGAAAAATATGCTGAAAGCCACTGTGAATTGGTTTAGATACTAGATAGCCAGGAACAGCCCTGGTTCTCATATGTTTTCATTCATGCACTATTTGCCCAGGCTGACATCATTGTTATACTAGCCATTCCTGACCAGAAATATATGTGTGTGTCTACAAATATGCACACAGAATGCAACAGTATTTCTTCTTTTCTCTCTCCCCCCCCCCCAAAAAAAAACCCTTTCTTTTTTTCCCCTTTGGCAATGCATTTGCTTTCTGCAGTTCGTTATATTCAATCTCTAAATGGTACTTCAGAATTTGTACTGCGAGCACAGAGGAAACCCCTGCCATGTTTCCTTGTGGAAAAATCACATGCAGCAGATAACTGCACTAGTTGGACAAATAATTAGACTGGATTTCAGGCAACAGAACGCTTGGCTTGCTAAAACACTCTGGATTTTGGGAGGAAGTGCTTTTCCCTTGGGCATTAAAATTTATCTGAGCACAAGCCAAACAATGCCTTATTTTCTCATATTCACCATTTTACTGTCTGTATTGATTGCCTCAGATTAACAAAGTTGAGTCGCAATTGCATTCTTCCAAACTATTTCAAAATGTCATGTGTGGTAACCTTGTAGTTGTTTCTTACAGCAAGCTTTGGAGCTCTTCAACCAGAACTTACGCTACTCTGTGTCTGATAAGAATCACTTTTGCATGTCTGGAGGCCCTCCATCATTCAACCAGGTCAAAATCTAATAAGGTCATGGCCCTGAGATCAGCTACATTCCTTCCTTGCATCTTCCTCTTTTTTTTTTCCTAAGCAAATAATTTAATGAAGAGTTCTTGACTCTCCAAAAATTGCAGTGATTTCATGGACCTACACTTGTCTTAATAAAAGTATGTTTTTCATATATTGCAATTTGTTGCTGGTGTATTATGGATTTCTCAGAAATCAATAGCAGCAGACAAACTTCCTGATCTATTGCTTCTGATCTTCTCTTTGCAACGTCCAGTTCTTTGACATTCTTCAATGGCCATTCATCCTCAGTGCAGATTATGCTGTGCACTGATTCAGGCATCCTAGAATCTTGTAGAAGATAAGCATATCTACTATAGGACTGAGGAACCTTCAACCTCTTAGCCTAATTTCAATAGCTCTCTTCAAAAGATCAATTTAGGTCTCTGATAAGATATAATTGTCCTTCTTGCAGGGCGAGTTACTTGACACACACACAGAGAGAGATAAGGTGGTGTTAAAGAAAACTAGGGGTGGGAGTGGGCAAGAGGACAGATCAGGAATGTCAAATGGAAAAAGATTGTCAGAGCAAATGATCCTGGCTGTCAGTAATGGCTCTGATTCCACCTATGCCTTATTTCAAAATGGTCCATCACAATAATTCCCCAACTTGGTGCCTTAAGTTCTACTAATTGACAGATTGTTCTGTCAAACAATCTGAATCTTTCCAAGAACAAAAAAATTGTTATTTTTTTCTGGAAAGGACATACATACATACATACATACATACATACATACATACATACATACATACATACATACATAATGTTAATATGGATAACATCAGTGGTGGGATTCAAATAATTTAACAACCAGCCCTAATGAACAGCTGGATAGGCATGGCTCAGTGGACAGGTAACTGGGTGGGCGATTTACCTTAGCTGTTACAATGTAATAAGGGTTAACGGGAGTGGCAGTTTCTGTAACTAGGGCAGTAAAGATTAGGTTAGAAACAACACCAGAATGTTTCCTTCCTGCCTTCCTTACAGAATTAGCCCTGTAAAGTGGAAAAAACAAAATGAGATTTCTTTCCCAAAATTCTGAACTGCTTAGAAAGTTAACAACCGAATAGGTGTGAACTAGCTGAATCCCACCACTGGATAGCATGTAAATAAGTGAATAATAGCAACCGTGTGTGTGTGTGTGTGTGTGTGTGTGTGTTGGGTTACTATTATTACACTGGCAGTTAAAAGTTGGATTAAGTTTATAAAAATAGGAATAATCCTGTTAACTATGATTTCATCCTCAAAAAAACGAAGGAGTACTAACTGAGGCTAAAACCGTGGTGTAACTGTGGAAGCTGTCTTCTCCTATGTCCAAACCAAAAGCCAAACCCAGATCCCAGTAATAAAAATTAGTGCAAAATGCTATTTTAGTTTGATTTCTGTGCCCAAACCTTTTAATTGCTGCTTCGGTCCTGGTCTCGAAGAAATGCATTACTAAGCAGCTTCCCTTCGCCTCAGAATGTTGGACTGGAGTTTACCTGCCCTTCTTTTCTGATGTCCTCTCCTTTCCTAATTTGGGGATGGGAATGGTATTCTCTGTAGACTTCTTTTGCATCCTTACTCAGTGGTGGGATTCAAAAAAATTTACTACCGGTTCTGCGGGTGTGGCTTGGTGGGCATGGCAGGAAAAGGTTACTGCAAAATCCCCATTTCCTCCTATCAGCTGGGACTCGGGAGACAGAGAATAGATGGGGGCAGGGACAGTCAGAGGTGGTATTTACAGGTTCTCCGAACTACTCAAAATTTCCGCTACCAGTTCTCCAGAACTGGTCAGAACCTGTGGAATACCACCTCTGATCCTACTAAACAAAGAAAACAATAGTCCAGAGCAAATTATTCCTGGGAGATTGAGTTTACAGTGTAAAACAGTTGCCCATCTTGGTTCTTTATTATCCAGTCCAAGAACAGTTAATGAGTTTTTAGAAAGAAAAATTAGGACAACAATAGTCCAACCATGATTATCTGGAGAACCAACTGAGCAGACACATAAATCACCTGACTGCAGGTTTCTCCACAGCTGTAAGCTGTATTCTCTTTCTGCTAAAATTATAGTAATTATGTCTAAATTTATTTCTGTGCATATGAATCAACACATGCACATACTGTATTGTGCAAGATACAATTCTTTTTTCTTTTTATTCATTTCAACTCACAAAAGTGAAGGTACTCAAGGTTCTGGATACGTCTCTGCCTGCCTGGCTAGTGTGTCTACCTGCAGGTTTCTGAAAACAGAACCAGATAGGACCAAATCTGATACAGAAAAAGAAGCTGGGAGAAAAAGATCAAGTCTGAAAGTGGATGGAATTCAAAGGAAACTTTAGAAAAAAACATATCCCCAAAAATGTTCCCAATGGATCCACATGGGAAGCACAGTTGGGCATCAGCTTGAGAAATGGGCTTGACTATTAACCTTCCTTCTCCTTCCTTCTGTTATGTGACAGTATTCTAAGACTCCTAGGGCATAGAGCAGTGCATAGAGGGTGCCAAAAAGATTGTATGGAAACATTGTGCATGTGCACGCATACACCCGCTGGAACCACGCTCCGGAAAAGCCAAACTTCTGAGTTCTGGTGCACATGTGCACTCAACAATCAGCTGGACAGCGCCCATACACACACCAGTTTTCGCAACTGCCACACAAGTGAAGGAATCGCATTTTGGAAAAGCCAAACTTCCAGGTTCTGGTGCACATGTGCACCCAACAATCAGCTGGCCAGTGCGTATGCACATACCAATTTTCAGCACAGGCGCACAGACAAAGGGGTCACGCTTCAGAAAAGCCAAACGTCCAGGTTCTGGCGCGCATGCACATCCAACAATCAGCTGCCTGGAGCGCACGTGCACACTAGTTTTTGGCACTGCCACATGCAAAGGACATCTAATCATTGTGTGCGCATGCACACCAGACACATGGAAGACAAACAGGCAAGGATGCACGTGCCGGGCGACATGGTTACATGTGCCACTTTGGCCATATGTGCCATAGGTTCATCATCACGGGCATAGAGTATATGTGTGTACAGATCAGGGGTGGGTTCCTACCAGTTCTAACCTCTTCTTTAGAAGAGGTTCCACAAATCTGCAGTGCTGTTTAGAACCGGTTCCAGCTCCCTCCCCACCGCCCGTCGGCACATCATCAAGATGAAGAGCGAGAGAAGGAATTCTGGGAGTTGAAGTCCACAAGTCTTAAAGCTGTCAAGTTCGTCAAGCTGTCTTGTAACTTGACAGCCTTAAGACTTGCATGCTTCAAATGCCAGTTTCTGAGCCAACGTTTTGGTTGCTAAGCAAGAGCGTTGTTAAGTGAGTTTCACCACATTTTACAAGTTGGCCATGCCCATCCAGTCACATGGCTGGCAAGCCATTCCCACCTGATCACATGGCCAGCAAGCCACTCCCACCCGGTCACATGGCCAACAAGCCACTCCCACAAAGTAGGCCACACTTACAGAAGAGGTTCTAAAATATTTTGAAACACACCACTGATTAAAAACAATAGGAAGGGAGGGCTAAATCATAGCCACAGTTGCAAGCCTCCCCAAGGGTAACATATATGTACCCAATTTGCTCAGACCCTCACATAATTGCATATTCCCTGGAGAGAATGTGCATGGATGTACAGACACATGCCCATGCACCTACATGATTCCCAGTTAAGAAGGTGAAAATGATTCCTAAAACCTTGCACTGCCTGCTTTCATAGCTTATTTTTAATGAATTAGTATTTCTAAACTTGTAAGGATACTTGGGAAAATGTTCAAAATTCCATTTCATGTCCTGAGAAGATAATTTCATGCGTGGGATGAAAATATATTGCTCTGGACATAGATATCTGAATAAAAGAACATAAAATGAAAAGTGGTCAGATGAGGAGATCCGAACTCATTGATAGCCTCACAGTGCAATGAACAAGGACACCCATTCAATTTTGCAACTACTAAGATTGTTGGACGAACAGGCACAAAACAGCCAGGGAAGTGATTGAACACTACATCAAACTCGCTTTAAGCAGTATTATACAAGTGTAGAACTTTAAGCAGTAATATGATAGAAATTAAAAATATTGAAATACTGAAGAAACATTGAATCAACACTAGATATGTATGCACACACACACACACACACACACACACAGAGAGAGAGAGAGAGAGAGCAATGGTAGCATGAATGGAGTATTAATACTATATAATGACATATTTTAATGATTAAAAATTAGACTTTCTAGTTCCATAAAATATTTTCATCAATTCCAATAAATTCCTATTTCCACTATGCATAAGTTATTATATATCACTGTATTTATATGTGTAGAGTGCAGAATTATGAAATGTTCAAATTATATATTTAAAGTTAAGACTTTAGTTCCTTTATTATATTGTCTTAACATGTCTCATTCCAAGCTATTTCAAATGTAATCCCAGATCATAGTAAAAACAAGAAAGATTCCACCATAATTATTAATTTCATAGTTTATTACTGTCATTCTATCTGAAGCCAAATCTTCAAGTCCTGAATTTTTACTTATGAATAGCAAATAATTTTAAACATTTTCCTGCTGTAAGACTGCAGGATTTTTTCCTGTTTTCCATTTTCAGAGCAAACATGTTGGCAGATTTCTGATTTCAATCATTCTAACTTCAACCTCTATTGTAAACTTGGATCTTTAGTTTTAGGTTGAATCTATCTTGCCTTTTTCCAATACTGCATAATGTTGTAAAACTTTCAATGAAGACAATTCTACATTATGGATATTTTCCCTTCATATTTCTTTTCTTATTTTCATAGAATCTTATACCTCCTTTCAAGATTGTACTTTTCTTTTGTTAGGAGCAAGAAAAGGAATGGAAATGTTGCTTGTGGGGAGCATTCAAAATGAAAAATTTTATAGTTGGAAAAATGCATCATTTCTCAGAAAGCATATCCACCATATTAAGTTATGCAACCACAATTGTGCTACTCAGAGATCCAGAATTTCTGCCCATCCACAACCTCAGTTAAGTCAATAACTTTTTAGATAATTACTATTATTACCTCAATCACTACATTTCCTAGAATTTACCAGTATTCTACTTTGATAAAAATTGCATCAATAAGTTATACATTGCCGTGTTTAAAATTTCATACGTTTGAAGACTGAATACTTGCCTTTCATTCTATCAGAGCACAGAGATAGCCAGAAGTTGAAAAGAATATGTTTGAAATATTTATAATATATATCTAAAACCTGACTTGTACATATAGACTATTGTGTTTCATCCTTTTTTTCTAGAGAGTGGATTTTTTGTTTTGTTTTTAAATATTCCTAAACTTCAGTATCTTCAATCATTATTCTAGAATGCTTTAATTCTTAAAAGTCTTGATTGTTTGCAAAGCTTCCTCTTTGCCCTAATATTAGCTTTCTTAAAAATTTATGTAATGTATGACGTTATTTTACTTTGGCCAATCTACCCTTTATACAAAATACTTCCAATTTTGAGACGAGGGAACAGATCTAGTAGGAGATCTGTTCCTCCTGCTCAAGACAAGTGGTTCTTTGTAGAGTCCTCTGCCTCTTTTTGAGAAGGAATTATCAATGCTCCCTCTAGTGGAAAATAGGGAGGAGAGCTATGCACATTCGAAACAAAGAAAGAAATATATATAGCAAAAGGGTGTTTAAAACATGATTTTACACTTTTTAGGGTGTTGTGTGTATGTGCCCTTAACTTGTATTTAAAACTTCTTTTGCTAAGGTTTCAAGGAAAGTCACCGGGTAAACGCTGCCAATCCAAAGGTTCCAAATGGCTGAAAAGCAGTTAATGAGCAATTTCTGAAAATGATTAGAAAAAAGGAAGTATGCACATTTTTTTACAATGCCCTATACTTATGAAGTTTGGAAAGAAAATACTGGATTATATAAATATGATAATAAATCAATGTCTTGAACCACATATCTAGTACATGAAATTGGGCAATTGGACCACATAAATGGATCAGAAATTATTAAAGAGCTGGTCTACTTGTCATCTCTTCATTCTACCGCAGTCATTGGCTCTATGTTTCACGCAGTGATCTTCAGTCCACCATTCCTTGCCCAGAAGTCCCATGTAGACAGTTTAATTCTGATGTACATTCAATGATAGTCAAGCTTATTTTGTTACTTGGCAGATATTAACAATAAAGATTTTTCTTTGAAAAAAAAGTCTACTGCCCTAAGTCCTGTATAAGTGGCTCAGTAGCTAAGATGCTGAGCTTTGTCGATTAGAAAGGTCAGCAGTTTGGCAGTTCGAATCCCTTATAAAAAGAATAACAGTGCCATATATCAAGAACATCTCAGAAATCACCAACAGATATTGCAAGGACATGGAATCATCATAGCAAACAAGCCAACTAAATAAAATGTCCTAAGTAAACCAAAAGACCCAGCAGGCCCAGAAGAAAAAACAGGAGTCATCTACAAAATACAGTGTAATGACTGCAATAGCCACTATGTAGGACAAACAGGCAGAAGACTGGTACAACACATCCATGAATAACAACTAGCAGTCAAAAGACATGATGAAAACTCTAAGTTCATCCATATGTTCTGAAATTTATCCTAATTTTAACTGTGACCATTCTAGACCATGCTAACTCCAAAAATGCTAGGGAATTTCTAGAAGCCTGGCACTGACAAATTAGCCCTCAATAGACAAAAACAAAATCTACAAACTATGCAAGAGGCAATCAACAAGCCAAAAAGGGAACAACCCCCCCCTCCCCCCAGAACACTTCCACACCAACAATCAGCACCCAGAGGAGCATAGGTTAACTCCAAGATTAACATCAGACTAACAGTCAAGTAAACAATAACCCAAACCCAAAGGAACTGTTAAATAAGCCAAAAATAAATAGCCAAACCAAAGCATTTCTATGACTACCAACGTTGACAGGACAAGCCACTAGAATATAATCTGAGAGCAAAGTCCACTCCTTACTAGCACTGATATGATCTAATTTGTGTAATGCAAGAACCAAGCTCAGAGAGCACCAAGGACCCATCAGAAGAAAATATATTTCACTTTTGTTCTACATCAGGACTGTCAAACTCCCGCCCCCACGGGCTAGATGTGTCACATGCTGGCCACACCTGGTTTAGCGAAGGTGGGGGGGTGGAGCCCTGATATACATCATGTCATGCTGCCATGACTCTGTGAGTTTGACACTCCTGTTCTAGATTAAAACTCACAGAAGCCCCAAAATGACCTGGTGACCCCATGAGTCAGTTGATTCAGAGTAGAAGGCCATTGGACTCTGCCAACTGAGTCAACCAAAGGAGATTAACAGCATTTGCTCAGCTCCCATAAATAACTAGCTTGGCATGAACACCCCCTGCCCCAGTTCAAGTAGCAATTCTGATTTTCAGTAAGTATCTTGATTACAAGTGTGATCAGTTGTGATGTGTGTTGAGATAAGTGGTTCTTGTCTTGTTCTAGTGTGATAGAGATTATATTACACAACAAGCTTAATTTGTAACAAGCACAAACTACCTATCCAATTCTATGTATGTTGCAGGACTGGCTTTACAGTATCACTAACCAGAGTAAAATGTGTAATTGAAGAGTAATTGAAAAATTGGGCAATCCACTCACAAAAAAGTACTAAAGCTGATCAGTATGTAATTATCATCCCATTTGTGAATAATGCTGCTGTACAGCAATCCTATATGTTCCTCTTAACTCCTGCAGTTCAATGGGATTTGTGCCCAATATAATTAGGATTGCAATCCTAGACATTAAAGAAAATGAATCTGATAATGTAGGAGTCTGAAGGAAAATTATACACTTTTAGCTCTATTTTAGGGGGAAGTGGAGATGCCTTGATTATTAATTCTGGCATATCTTTGCTATCACAGTCTCTTGGAATGTACAGTATAACTCAGCTTTGCAAATTCCTTCCCTGGCTGAAAGTTCCTTTATATGATATCAGTCTTGGGAGTTTCTTTTCTGCCACTAATGTTGAAAAATGTATATCAGCTGCCTATTTCTCAAGTATAACAGAGTGGGAACAGTAGAAAGCCTGTCTTGAGATATTTGTGTTCTGCAGCTTCTTGCCATTCCCAGGGTGGTAAATAATACAAGTTTAATCTGTTCCTGTTAAGACGTCTGAAATGCTTGACAAATGCACTGAAGGTATAATCTCATCTGAGACCTGTTGGAAGCAGTGGAAACGAATTGGGCTTCTTTTCATTCAACTACCAATAAATTAACTATCTACAGCTGCTCAGATATTTCAGCTCAAACTGAAGAAGTCTCAACAGATGTTTTCCATGTGGCTGAACAAGACGGGATGTGGATTCTATATACTGTATCTCAATCATTGTTTTAAAATGGAATTGTATATATTTTGATAATTTAGAAAATGTCAATCAAATTGCCAAGAGTCATAGCCTCTTGACTGATCAACCTATGCTTTATATGACCATCACAGCTGCAATGGCATTGTTTGTGTTCTATCATACAAAACCTTGGAAACTCAATTTGCAGTTCTAAGTAATAACAATTCACAACTAATGCCTGTGAATTAAAATAATAAAGTCCACAAAGGAGCTACAAAATCTTAGCTTTATGGATTCTACAAATCTATAGAAGTTTCAAGTTATATTTTAGCACAAATCTGCTGGATGCATTGTGCATTAATGTTGATGCCAAAAGACATTTTCAATTATTGCTTTCTGGTGTGAAGTGTGAGTTTAGAACAGGCCTAGTGCTGGACCGAGCTCATTAGGAACCAAACCACAATTACAGATAAGAGTGGGATTCCAGAACAAGAATGAAAAGAAACTCAATTAGTAGAATTAATTCAGAAGGAGGCTTTTTTCTGTGTAATAAAAAGATTCAGAGGCAACCAAAAAGCTACAGTAAGGCCATACCAATACCATGGCTATTGTCTATTAAAAATTGTCTCAACTTGACCTAGGAATATTTATTGCTCTAGATAAAGTTTTAAGAGTTTATCACATTAACAGAAGGGAACTCCTAACTACAGGAAAGAGAATCAGAAAAGGTGTTGTTGCAGGGGGAAACCTGACGAAGAAAGTAAGGAAGAGGACTTTGACAGAGATCTGCTAGCTGTTGCCAAGAGGCAAAACATTTGTTAAGTCCAGAACATCCAGGTAATATTTGAACGAAGCTCAAAAACTCTGCTAATTCACTGAAATATGAGGTAGGAGGTACATTGAAAATGATTCTTTGGTCATCCTAGAATCATGATGGCGAGCTTATGGCACGCTTGTGGCACACAGAGCCCACACTGTGGGCACGTGACCATCACCAACTGCTCTTCTGGTTTTTGGTGCATGTGCTGATCTTCACGCATGATCTTCACGCACGAAACCTGAAGACCAGCTGGCCGGTGCATCAATGTGCACGGGCCAGCTAGTCTTTGGGTTTTCAGGGCTCTGGCACACATGAAGATCAGCTGACTGCACCAAACCAGGTAGCCAGCGCATGGATGCACACTGGCCAGCTGGTGGTCCACACGTGCACATTCCAGTTTGGGCACTCAGTGATGAAAAGGTTTGCCATCACTGTCTTAGAAGGACTCACAAATGCAGTGTATGAAATCAAAAGTTTTACTGCATGTAAAATATATCATTAAAAGTGTAAAGAATGGAGCACTTAGACAAGCAATCATTGCTGTCTTTATGATTTTGTCTACAAGGATTATACATGGTTTGCATTAGTTATATTTTTACCGCCTCATTCCCAACAAACAAGATAATATGGGGCAATTACAAAAGAAAGCCAAATTTAATAAAAGGAAGTAGTTCTTCTAAATAATGGGGACTATACTTGGGGAAAAAAATCATGTTCATTTTTCAGGCAAAAATAAATTGCCCTGTTAATTCATTTCCAAATACAGGAAGTTTCTAGGATCCTTTTGCTCCTATGTAGAAGAATAAGTAAATCTTGCTTAGATTTTCCTTTGCTGAACAAGCTTGAGTTTGGCAGCAGAAATAAATGTCAAAAGTTTCACACAAAGAACAGTCAGTTAAGGGATAAAAGTACACCTTCAGTAAATTGAATTTGCAATTTATTCATATGGCAAAAAGAAAAAAAAATGACCAGAGTGTTAAGACCTCACTCAGAGGTGGTATTCAGAAGGTTCTGACCAGTTCTGGAGAAATGGTAGCGGAACGTTTGAATAGTTCGCAGAACCGGTAAATACTACTTCTGACTGGCCGCGCCCCCATCTATTCTCTGCTTCCTAAGTCCCAGCTGATTCCGAGGGAATGGAGATTTTGCAGTAACCTTCCCTTGCCACACCCACCAAGCCAGTTCCACAGAACCAGTAGTAAAAATTTTGAATCCCATCACTGACCTCACTCATCTTTTAGTGCTGCTAAAACAACGAATCATGGTTTAGTTTATGAATAATCCCAAAGTAGGCTTTCTTACCTAATTGTGGTTTGCTTGAAATACTTGACATTCCATGGTTTCAGGACTGGTAAGATTCTGGGTTCATTCAGACATAACAGACTGATCTCCATTGCTTTTTGTCCAAGCTCCTTATCAATCACTTAGAGATACAAGGAAAGACTTGCTTTTAAAAAGGGAAGGAGTTCAACCCAATTAACCAAGCAAGGTCCACTTCTTTTGTTGGCCTGCAAGGTGGAATCTTAAAGCTAAAATAGCATTATGCATGGAATGTGTCAGAGTTTCGGCCGTGTGACTAGCATTATGTGATAAACCCAGGAGCAATAACACAGCACACACAGCCTTAAGAAATTAACAGTGGTTTATCTACAAATATATACAGGCAAACACATGCAGGAGATAAAATCCCTTACCATTCACTATAGACACAAGGAGAAAACTGAATACACGCTGACAGAGAGAAACACCCTCTAATTGCCACTTATATGTAGACTCCTCTTAAAACAGTGAATGACTTGTGTGGACCTCACCAGAGTCTTAAAGAGGCGATACCGTAGCTGCAATGAATCAGCCTCATTGCATCAGCCACATTGCATTAGCTTACTAATTACAGCTTACAACTTTACATCAGCTGGCAGCTATTAAATCCTCAGTAGCTTGACAAAATGACAATACTCAATTCCTATTCCAGCTCCTTCAAACTGGGAATCTAAATTCCACACATATGGAGAGCAATATATTGGAGAGCATCAAGTTAATTCACATTCTTTGGTTTTCTTTTGCGTTCACCAACAAAAGGGTGACCGACAAAAGCGCGCCCGATGAAACCGCGGTGACAAAACCGCGAATTCTAAACCATGCCAACGAATGAGCGCTGAAACGCTCCGACAACAGCGCACCAACAGAAGCGCGCCCTAAACCTAACCCTAAACCTGACCCTGACCCTAACCTTAACCCTTAACTTAACTTAAATCACGCTTCTGTCGGTGCGCTTCTGTCGGCGCGCTTCTGTCGGTGCGCTGTTGTCGGCGCGTTGATGACGTCACGGTTTTAGCACTGTGGTTTTGTCGGTGCACTTTTGTCGTGCGTGCATTTGTCGGGTCACGTTTCTTTTGATACACCTCAATTTAGGTGTCTGCATATTCTACAAATGAGGCCAATTTGGTCTTGTTGTGTGTATATATACCTGCAAATGATACCACAAATGGGCTGCAAACATCTGGACAGCTGCTAGACAGTAACAAAGAGATATGTAAAATTATTTGCTGCCATCTAGTCTCTAAAGGTTTCACAGATATTTGCAACCCAAGTGTTATGCAAGTACCATGGTGGATTATTTGCGTCCTCCCCAAATCATACCTTATTAAAAACATTCATAGTAGGAAATTATATTAAATCAGATGCTAGAGATTTTCTAATGAAAAGTTTCAGTTAACAAAAACATTTGAGAATTAAATAAAAAACAACCATCTAGTCTTGACCAAGCCCTTAACAGAAAAGAATAAGCCATGGGTACGGAGGTGTCAAGATCCAAACCTACTCTGAATTCCAACAGAGGCAGTAAATCTAGACTGCCTACATCAAGCTGCAAGCAAAAGTTTACAGAATAGAATATTATTTGGGGGAAAAAACATACAAATCAGTCTAGTCCCTGCATCTCCATAGATATAAAAACCAGGCAGTAAAATTAAAATCATCTTAACAGTATCCTATCTTCTGCTTGCAGACATCATTTTCTACAAGAGAACAATTGGGCACAGCAAAGCCTTACCTGAAATGATACAGTCCAAACACAGTTGCTGCTTCGGACTGAGCCAAACCCAAACCTTGGGTTGCTTACTCCTGACATTTCCACAAGTAGCTTGACTTTCCTTCTAGATGTGCTCTGTGATCCCATAGCAAGTCAGTTTCTTGCCAACTCAGCTACAGCCTAGTTCTAATTGCAAAATGGAAACTAGACCCTGAAGAGTTGCACAGAGGGAGGATTTCTCCTTGACAGAAACTGCTGTCAATCCCTATATCTCAATTTCTTAACCCTTTTCTCCAACAACTGCAAAGTTGATGCAGCCCCCTAATATCCTCACACCTTTGCAGTTATAACTTGTAAAAAAAAATCAGGTGCAAGGCAAAGATTGGATGAAAACCATTTTCTTCATTTCCTTATTGATGAGGTGAATGCTTAGTTGGCTGGTTCTGGTTAGTTTATCCTGAATTCTCACCATGGCTCCAATGGTGATAATTGCAGACTATTTTGAGATGAGGCCATGTGTTTAGAGAGTATTCAGAAATGGGGTATACTTCAGTTCTCCTAAACATCTCAAAGACCCATGGTACATATCGAGCAAATGCTTGGGCCCAAAGTCACTAGCAGTATTACTGATTGATCCAGTTGTTTTATATTTTGCCTTTCTGCCCTATTGTGTGGACATTAGACATGTAAAATAAATATAAAGATTTATGAAAAGTAAATATAAAGATTTGTGAAAAAAATAAATTTGTTTTTGGTAAATCTGCTCATGATCACCTGGAAAACTGTAATTTTTTAAAAAAGTGCAAAGAAATGGGAAAATGCAATGAAGAGTAACAATAATGTAGGCAGTTGTCAGGTTAAGAACAAGATCCATTAGCTAACTTTGACTTAAACTTAACTTAGAATTTGTACTTTGCAAATAGCAATAGCAATAGCAGTTAGACTTATATACCGCTTCAAAGGGCTTTCAGCCCTCTCTAAGCGGTTTACAGAGTCAGCATATTGCCCCCAACAACAATCCGGGTCCTCATTTTACCCACCTCGGAAGGATGGGAGGCTGAGTCAACCCTGAGCCGGTGAGATTTGAACAGCCGAACTGCTGAACTGCAGTCAGCTGAAGTAGCCTGCAGTGCTGCATTTAACCACTGCGCCACCTCGGCTACCTATTAGTAAAAATGGCAGATGGTGTTGTCCTTCCTTGAGCTGACAAACAGCTGAAGCTGCACAATGCTTTCGGTCACCATTGAAAATTTCTGAAAACGGACCGAATCTTGACAATGTGCCACTTCAGTGGCTCCTGAAAATATTGCACAGCTTCAGTGGATTGTCAATTCAAGGAATGACAACATCTGCCAGGTTTAGTTTTTAGTAATAAGCAATCAATTCATATCTATGGGTTGTCCTTAAATTGTACATTAACCTGGGATTGCCTATACAGTTTTTTTTAAATATTACACAATTCTGTAAAACGTACATCAATTCTGTAAGTAAACAACTAATTGATTTAAAAAAAAAATAACTTTCATTTTTAAATAGCCATTCTCCCAGCACAGAGCTGCTCCAACAGCACTTCAACAACCTTGATCAGAACAAAGCAGAATGTCCATCAAACTGCTTAATGAGCCATCAGCTGTTTTGCTCCAACAAGGGTTTGCAAACTTGGAAGATGAAACTTACACCCAAAGCTAAAATTACACACCAGTCTCACTTGGAAAGTTTTTCAAAAATCTAATATGAAATCCTTCATCAAAGCAACCTAATCTGTTGACTATAAAGAGAGCCATTTGATAGGAATCGACATACCATTGGCTATTACAGTGATTACCAAATGATATGAACCTAAATAAAGAGTTATCCCAATACTATTGTCAACTTTATTTCCTTCTTCTAAAGGCCAAAGAAGCAAGTTTCCTGTTTCTCTTTGTCACCATTTTCTCATCTGGTCCTTGCAGCTGCTAGAGATTAAAGGGCAGCACAGATTGCCTTATGAAACACAATTAGGCAGTCAATTCACTGTTGTGTGTTCATAAATGCTAGCTGAAAAGAAGGATTTTCTGAACCAAACAACAGAGAAATAGGAAAGTTTGTTAAGAAGATCCTGCAAATTAGCATTGCTTGCTTATAAGAGTAGCATAGCATAGTTAAGAGACAGATCAGAATTAATTACACTAACCCAAGTTTAATTGACTCAAGAAGGCTTTTCTGGGTACATGCAAGGCTGATCAAAGCATATTTAATTTATATTGTTTTCCAGAGAAGATTTAAACAGGGAACTAACATTCTTTTACCAAGCAGCAATGAAGAACTTTAAGTAAATCATAATTTCATATAAGCACTACATAAATACTCATCATTACAATGAGCAAGAGGATGAAAAGACACACACCAGCTATAAGAATCCCCCACACAAGGGGAAATAATAACTCACAAGGAAACTCTTCAGATTCCATGTGGAATCTGTCAGTTTAGAAACCACAAGCAATGGTTTCCAGCTGTGATGTCACAATATTAAAAACAGGACTAAGTCCAGTAGTCTGGAGGACTCCCAAATCCAGCAATATTTGCTTTTTGAAAAACTGTCTTTCGGAGATGTCCTAATTTGTCCCCTTCCTTTGCAGTCAAGTCTAATCACTTGCAAAAATTAAAAGACAAACAATATATCCAGTGTTGCTGTTTTCTAAAGAGAGGGAATTAGAGATAAAAGTATGCAGGACAAAGACTGAGAGAGAAAAGAGGATGGGGAAGAAAGAAAATTGGGATGGACTTACTCAGGGAAGTTCAAATTATACTTTGATGATTGCCATATGTGTGTGACAATTTTCTACAACTAGATTTTTCTTCTGATTTATAAAAAACCATTGTTTCATTTCTTTAAAGTACTTATGTCCACTTTTCAATTAAAAATAGTAGAAAGGTTCTACTAAAAAGATTAAAAAGAAAAATCAAAATAATCAAATATATAAAAGTGCTACTCTAGTATTAACCAACTGAATTTTTCACTGGTGTGAGCATGGCTTACTGAAGAGCGTAATATACACTTTTTAAAGTAGTTCAGAAAATCTGGTTGGTTTTCTACAGCCCGATTAGCAATTTGATCTAGTGTATCCTGTTTGGGCCTCAAAGTGCTGCTGCAATTTCCTTGAGCTTGGAATCCATGGGGCAGCTATTCCACAATGACTCATCTGGAAGGAATGAACCTCATTTATACCCTGTTCATCTTCTATGTGTCACAAGTGAAACACAAATCTCTGCTTGGTTTTAACTGGAATCTACTTGAACTGTCCGAACAGTATACAATATAAATTTTGAGGCCGGCAGAAGGTCTAAATCTCAATTCCATGCAGCATGTCATTTGAATGTGCTAATTGATTCCCACCATTTCTTCTGTGCCCCAAACTACACTTTGATCTAGTTTTATCACACTCCACACCCCCTCCCCAACTTGTTTTTCTTTCTTCATCAGCAAACTCCTGACTGTCCTATATCACATTTTGTTTTTCCAGGCATGCTTTCCAAGAAGTTTTTTTAGGAAAAGCAGATTGTGTGACGATCTAGCCACATTGCTACCGTAATAAATGTACAAAACAAAACCATAGGACTGTTGCATTCACGTGATTTGCTTCTGAACTATGCAGAGGTATTTGGCTAGCTGTTGCAGATCATCTTAGTTGCACCTAACATTTGAAATAAAGGCAGGGGCTGTAGAGAGCATAATGTTGATACAAAGTGGATGTGACTTTCCCTCCAATTCTCTCTTATACACATATATTACATACCAGGATAGTCTAACGCTTTCTGGAATTTTTTGAGAGGAAGCTAGTGGGTTATTTTTTTCCCCTCTTTTAGAGTTGATATTCTCTTTTCTCTGCTATTTTAGAGATAACACCACATGGATGGCATGTTTTCTATCTCAAAATAACAGGAAGTTACTTCTGATTGTTGGTGATGGGGTCTGAAGGAAGCTCTGGTGATAGACAGGCATCATATGGGGATTGACCATCCCTGAACAACAATAAAAAAAACCAAGAAGCCTTTCACTGCTCTGTGGAGGAACTTCAACAGCCTGTTGTTTATAATGTATTATTGTGTTTCCTATGCACTGCGAACTTCCAAAGGGGTTTGGATTGCACCTTTAATTATTAGTCATAAATGTCAGCATAGAAAATAAGTGAGATTACAAGGAGCACCCATGTGCACCCAAAGTTTTAGAAGTAGATAACAAATTGTTTGCACTGCCTGTATGTCAGGGATGGGCAATTAATTTTCCCAAGGGACCATATGAAAAATTTAAAAGTGGTGGAGGGCTGCCACTTTAGGTAGCTGCTAAATTACAAGTTTTTTTTTCTATCCACAGGCCACACTAGTCAACTAACAAATACAAACATGTGTATATGTAGATAAAAATATTTAAAATCACTGTTAAAACTAACAGGGGCTTGTAGAACAAAATGAAGCCTATTACACTGATATAGCGAAAAAGGATAGTCTTGAAACATCTTATAAAATTGGAGGAGCACTGTCCTTCATAATTTGGAAAAAACCAGATGACCTCTTTCCTACTTTAATATTTTTCCTAAATACTTAGGTGCCTTTTTCATTTCCCACAAGATTGCAAAAAGTTGCTAACTTGGGACAGGGTGGGAAATTTAAAGATGGCCCCAGCTGCCTGAGGCTCTTCTGTTGCCTATTGTCATCAACTCCGTGAGTGTCTGAAGAAAATCCACCTCCTGAGCCACCCTTTATCAATTCCCATCTACTCTCTGAGGGGTCCTTGTTGCAACTAAGGACCAGAGAACAGCAAGAACCGTTCATGTCAGCCCTTTTGTTAGTATCTCTACTCCAGCGATGGGATTCACTTACCTTCCTTACCAATTCGCAAATCTGAGCACACACACCACATTTGTGCATGCACACTGGCTTCTGCACATGCGCATTGCTCATGCATTATGTCGAGCTGGGTGGGTGGAGCCTATAACAGCCGCCACTACCGGTTTGCCCGAACCGGAGGGAACCAGCTGAATCAACCTCTGCCTTACTCTCTCCTTAGGCTGTTCCCTGACTTGTTCTTTCCTAACCGCTGACCATATGTCCTTTATGCATCACTCAAGAAGATGCCCTCATAATAATATAGTACAGGTTGGCACAGTGGTATTGCTCTGGAGAGCCATTAGATTGAAAGACTGGGGAGCCTCCCTGAAGAGCTTTCTGCCTTAGCAGCTGTCACTGCAGCAAGTTGGTTCTACTATTTATTCCACCTAATAATAACTTTAGCTAGCTGGTGAACTAACTCATTAGGGGATCATTCAACTATCAAAAGCACTTGAAAACTTGATGTCCTTAAAAAAAATTATTAGGTTTTTATATTTACTTGCTTACAGTTAGTCTTAGCAACTGCCCTGCTTAATGACTGTTCACGGTTATGACAGTGATAAAAAGACACTTTGCGACCAATCCTCATATTTATAACCTTTGCAGATCTAAGGAAAGGAAAGCTGAAGTAAGATCACAGTTTCACTTAGTGACTGCATTGCTTAATGACCAAGTTGCCAATCCCAATTGGGATCACTAAGTGAGGCCTACGTGCTCTCAAAGTTACAATTGAGTATTTTTAATTGCCCCTGTGTCTTGCCATTTCAGACAGAGACCGGAAATGAAGTAGATCTACTTTTTCTTGATATAACTGAGTGGTAGTGACATTGCCAAAAAGACAGAGCAGCCTACTCATTCTTCTCTTTAGTCTGGATTATTGCACTAAAAAAGTAAAGCTATATCTGATGACATATAACATATGTTGGAGTTTTAAAAAAAAACCCTGCCAGATGGTATATAGTAATGTGACATTTTTTTAAAAAAAAACATTTGATATCCAAGTTCATTCTACTATCTATGTTAATTATATTTTGACACTACCTCTAGCCTTTCTAGACTCAGAATTGGGATAGCAAATCAGATATAAATGAGAAAAAAATTAGTGAAACATGAAGGGCATGAAAGTGCAGGATGGGACAAATATGTGTTTCTTAGTCTTTCTTCTACTTACTTGTTCTATTATGGTGATTTTGTAGATGCTACATTCTCCAGATAAATGCTTCCTAACATCAACATTTTAGGCACAACCTCTTTGCTTCAAAATTCACAGACAAAATTTCCTAAGATTGTGGCCAGTTACTTCTACATCTGAGCAAGCAATTTCAGATCTTCAGATTTGCAATGCAGTGACACATGGCAAAATAATGGCAAGATGGAGCGTAGGGAGATAATAGAATCTGCTAAGGCAAGGCAAATTATCTATTGCAATAGATAATGAATTGTTTCCAGTAACAGCAATTTAAATATCTTATTTTCAATACACACACACACACACAGACACACACACTCACACAGCAAGAAGGACTAAATAAGAAATTAAAATGTAATTTAAACTAATTAATTTAAAGCAAATCTAAAAAATCTGAACATCTGCAAGAAAAATATTACAAAACAATACAGGTCACCTGTTAATTGGTAATGTTAGGTCTGCCCCCTGAAAAAGCTCAACGTTTTTTCATAAAATGTGCCTGTCCACAGTGCCTTCAGTTTACCAGATAGTGTCTTTTGATAATTCAGAAGTCAACTCTCATTGGTCAATATGGACTATATTACCCTTTCTATAGAATGTAGTGAATCTTCTCCCATCTGGTCCCTTTGAGATAGTTACAAATCATACTTTTGTGACTACATATTAAGAGGAAATGAAAATGTTGAAGACGCTTCCTTGTAGTGTTTCTCAAACTTGACAACTTAAAAATGTGCGGATTTCAACTCCCCAAATTCCCTAACCAGCCATGAAGTCCACATTTCATAAAGTTACCAAGTTTGAGAGACATTGTTTTAGTGCATTTAGGTTAAAAACACCTGGAATGGTGAATTTGAATGAAATTCATGGCTTAGACTTGGGCAACCATTGTTCTCCAGCAATTTGGATGGAAGGAAGTTCATAAGTACTTCATGAACTCTCTACCCAAGGAATTTTTCCTCTCTTGGTGTATTACACAAACCAACAAATCTTTACTGGCTACTTGCCGCATGATGGGCAAGAGAAAGAAAAGTTCCAGAGGATGTGGGGGAAATAAGGTTTCAGGAAGAGAAGAAACTTATGACTTGAGCCTTTAGTTATTTTTTGCCTTTAAGCTGCCACCACCACCACCACCTCCTCCTCCTCCTCCTCCTCCTCCTCCTCCTCCTCCTCCTCCTCCTCCTCCTCCTCCCTTATGTATTCCCACAAGTGCAGGATCCACTTTTCGGATCATTGAATGCTACCGCACAGTTAGCTGCATTTCCAGGGTGCAGGCCGTTGGCTTGCATATCTTTATTGATGGTGTCTTGCCATTTCTGTTTTGGGTGCTCATGAGGTCGCTGCCCATTGACTTCTACTTGGTAGGCAGTCTTGGCAACGTTGGAAGGTGCTGCTCACAGAACTTGTCCATATCAGCAGAGCTGGCTTTCTCTCATCTTCTCTATTATTGGTGCCACATTTGCAACATATAATTGTGATGTGGTGATCAAACTAGTTATTCCTGAAGGAATATTGTTACAGTGGAAAAAAAAAGGGCTACTCATGAAATATAGCTCCATGTCTACCCAGAAATATATCTCACCCTCCTCCTACTAAGTGGAAATAAAGCATTGTAAGGCGATAGAAAAACTAAGTCACCTTGAATACTGTGTTTCCCCGAAAATATGACCTTTCCTGAAACTATCGCCACATTTTTCGCATGGGCAAAAATATAAGCCCACCTCCAAAAATAAGTCCCCTGGACAACTCCCCCTCCAGCCATACAAAGTACCTCTCACCGACCTAGCGGTATACCAAAGGCGCCAAGTCTTGGAGCTGGGGGGGAGAAAGATGCTCATGTTGCTTGTCGCCTTCGGGATACCACTAGGTTGGGGAGTGGCGTTCTACCTGGCCGGAGGGGGGAGTTGCCGGGTGGCTGTTCCCTTGCAAACTGGCTCCCAAAGATCCGGGCACAGCCTCAGGGGCGAAGCAGCCATGAGGTGACCACACTCACGAGCAGCTGTCCGGCAACCCCAAAACAATAAGCCCTCTCCCTATAATAAGCCCAAGGCCATATTTTGTGGGGCAAAAGAAAATAAGACCCTGTCTTATTTTGGGGAAAACATGGTACGTAATTCTAAGACCAACGGCATTCTAAACCTGGATCTTGATCCCCATTGAAGGGTTTGGAAACTAATTACTACAATTTCAAGAATTTGAATAATAAATGCTGTTAGATAGTTATTATACTGAAGAAGTATTGTGCTCATAACTGTTCCTAAGTCTAGGCATGCCAACCTATCCATCAGTTTCAGGGATAAACTGAGCACAGGGTGCTTTGGAAGATAATTCTAGGACAGGAAAGAAGGCAGGGAGAATTTTGGCTTCTTCCTATCAGATGCTGTTTTTAATTCCTCCCTTGCAACTTTCAAGCTACTGTACATAACCAAAGAGAGAAGGGGCAGGGAGAAAAAAATATGATCTGGTTTCTATAAATTCATCTTTCAAGAACCATTAAAATTGGTTTATTTCTTCTTCTCCGGAACCACCCCTCCCCAAGTTATAGATTATCTTACAGTAAGATATAACTATTATATTACAATATTATAATTTTATATTATATCATTTTCACACAACATGGTTAGTAACAAGTTAGGAGGGTTTTTTCTTTAAAAAATCTAAATAAATAATACATTTAGTTCTAGAAATATCTTTTGTTGCAAATTGCTACCCAAGTGGAATCATAAGAAGCTCATTAGAAGTGAACAGATTTTGTGATGCTTTTTCAGTTCTTTAATTTACAGTAGCAGGCAAGGATGCCATTCTTCAGAACCTTGTCAGATTCAAATGATTTCGTCATTCTTTTTATTCCTTTCTAGACAGATATTCCAGGAATACTATCTTTAATTAGATACAGTTCATGTAGTACAAACCTCCTCCCACAGGGCAAGATCCTCTCAGATGTGGTTGCTATGAAATCCTCTTAGATACCACAATCTTATTTTTTCACAGGTATTTATTGAGAAATGTTTTAATTTAATAAAAGCACCATAGTACAATGTTTTTGAAACATCTCTATGCTTCATCAATCAGCAGTAAGTGTCATCATCTGCATGAATTTTTGCAGAAAACCAATGGGAATTGCCTCCATGGTGAAGATCTGAGAGCAATTAAATCCTCTCAATGCTACATGCAGGTGAGAAGCACATGATCTTTTTGTTACCAAGAAACTGCTGAAGGAAGCAAGCATAGCTCTAATTTAAAGCAGTTGTTCTCCTGCTGTACCTTAATTCTACACTTGGCACTTAAATTTGTAAAATAACAATACAAATACTATGTATGCAGCACTTGACTATATGCAAAATTATTAACTTTTGCATATATTATTATATTAAAGGTTATAACTTTATCATAGTAATATATAATACTATACAATATTTATATATTTTATGTGTATATACAGTATATTCCAGTGATGGCAAACCTTTTTTGACTTGTGTGCCAAAAAAGGAGGGAGCACAGGGGCATCGTGTGCGGGCGTGCCACACCCATAATACAATGTGCAACCCCCGCAGTGCACATGTACGCATGACAGGCGCAACCCCCAATTTTTTGCATGCTTTTTTCGCTTTAGAGGAGCCTGGGGAGGGCGAAAACAGCCTCACCTGCCTGCCCCCAGAGGCCCTCCTGAGGCTTCAGGAGCTTCCCTGAAGCCTCCGGAGCATAAAAACCGGTCCTAGTGACTTCTGGTTTGCTCCTAGGGTCATTTTACATCTTCTGGAGCCTTCAGGGAAGACTCCGGAACATCCGTGAACAACCCTAGGAGCAAGGAGGGCTTAAACCAGCCCTAAGAGCAAACCGGAAGTGACTTCTGGTTTGCTTCTAGGGTCATTTTCCATCCTCTGGAGCCTTCAGGGAACTCTCTGGAAAGTCCCTGAAGGCTCCGGAGGATTAAAAACGCCCTTACAGAAAAACTGGAAGTGACTTCCGGTTTGCTCCTAGAGTCCTTTTTTGTCCTCTGAAGCCTTCAGGGAAGCCTCCAGAAGACCCCTTAAGGCTAGGGAGGGCTTAAACTGGCCTTACAAGAAAACTGGAAGTCCGTTCCCAAACTTCCGGTTTGCCCATAGGGATGGTTTTTTTTGCACTCCGGAGGCTTCAGGGAAGCTCCTGTAGCCTCTGTAGGGTCTCTGAGGGGGAGGCTGTTTTCACCCTTCCCAGGCTCCTATAAAGCCTCTGGAGCCTGGGGAGGGTGAAAAATGGCCTCAAAAAAAGGCTAAAGTCAGCTGGCCAGTGCACGCAAAAATCTATTTGATTGCGAGAAGGTTCAGACAGCTTTTATTTTCTTGGGCTCCAAGATCATTGCAGACAGCAACTGCAGACAGCAACTGCAGTCATGAAATTAAAAGATGTTTGCACCTTTGGAGGAAAGCTATACTCGCATGCACAGAAGGCCGCCCATTATGTCAGGTTGGGTGGGCGGAGCCTCCCACAGCCATCGCTTTGCCTGAACCAGAGAGAATCGGCTGGTTACCACCTCTGTAGTACACCTATTTTAAATGTTTAAGAAGAGCCAAATTAAGTATAGGATTACAAATATCCAAACTGATGCCCTCTAGATGAATTGCATTATTTATTGTACTTTTAAATTTTCCAGCAAACTTCCCAAAAGTTTTGATACAACTATACACTACTTCTAGAATCTGATAGGATCCAGTTTGAGTATCAGTCAACTGCTCCATCAAAAACAGTAATTTAATGCTGATATATTGTAATAAACTTGTCATATATTTTCCCTTTCTCCCTTTTTCCTCCTGGATTTTTCATTATTTTGCGTGACTGAAGATTTCTTAGAAAACTGACTACTACTGTCATAGTAAAGATGTTTCTTTAATACTACATTTGTTTTTCCTTAATTAATATGGTAGTTTGTCTGAAAGTCAGGAAATATCAAATTTAGCTATTAAACAGAGATACTATACAGGACAAGAAAAAATTCTTAGCACCTATGTTGAGTTTATAATCTCTGAGCACCTACAGTATATAGCAATAGCAATAGCAGTAGACTTATATACCGCTTCATAGGGCTTTCAGCCCTCTCTAAGCAGTTTACAGAGAGTCAGCATATTGCCCCCAACAATCTGGGTCCTCATTTTACCCACCTCGGAAGGATGGAAGGCTGAGTCAACCCTGAACCGGTGAGATTTGAACCGCTGACCTGCTGATCTAGCAGTAGCCTGCAGTGCTGCATTTAACCACTGCGCCACCTTGGCTCATATCACGGAAGTGAGTACATTCCCTCATATTTTGTAAATATTTAAGTATTTGTTGCCAGCAGTTTAGACATTAATGGCTGTGTGTTATGTTATTTTGAGGGGACAGCACATTTTACACTGCTATACAAGGTGTATACTCACTACTTTACATTACAGCCAAGTGTGATTTCTTCAGTAGCTCCTGATAAACCAATTTATATTGATTCTTTTTATTTACTACAATTTCCTAAATAATACTCAGCTTTTTATAAATATTGCCTTGCTGACCTGAGATGAGAGCTCACCAGGAACTCCTCGGTCTATAAGAGTTTAAAACACACACACACACACACACACACACACACACACACAAACACACTGGTCTGCTACTTCAGCCCTGCTGTCAAAAAGACTTTACAATCAAGTACATAAAATTGCCAAGCTGGACTCAAAGGAGCCTTTACTTTAACACTGTCTCTGAATCTGTCCCTGATAAGATTCAATTTGCATATATGTAGATTATGCCCATGTTCCACCTCATTCTGTGAACTGATGCACGCATGACATAAATAGCAGTCTCAGTATGGATTTGGGTTTTATTTTGGTTTTAACCTCCTGGGCAGGACAGCTGCTTTTGCTTTTAATTATTTCACATATTTTTCACGAGAAATGGTTCAAGCCTCCAATATTATTATATTTCTTTTTTTCCCCCCCTTGAGATAAAATTTGTCATCCTGACAATTTGGACCAACAATTTGCATTTGCTTTGCCCCACTGAGCCACTAGATGGCACTTGGTTTTCATCTTTCCCACATCCAGTGGTTCATGGGAACAATTGAAACACCAACCCTGGCTACCATTGGTTCCTGCTCTGCTTGCCTATTAAAGAACTGGATCCCAGCCTGTCAGCTGGATAATTATGTTCCATATGATATCGTAAGGGGAAAAAAATGGTCCATATTCCAAAGAAAAGCAATTGATCCCAGACATACTCTCCTATATGAATTCTGATTGGGTGCATTCCTGATGATTCTGTGATATGAAATAAGGGCTTGAGGGAACAAATCACTGATCTTCATTTCATTTGCCAGTTCTGGGCATATCTTTGCATGGTTGTGGTTACCTATAACTGAGAAGAACAGAAAAAGACCAATCAGTTGTTTTATTTAACTTGGATAACTAGGGACCCACTTTACTCCAACAGTAAATATGTGTTATTCTTTGACAAGTATTAATATTGGACATTAGTATACCTTCTGTTTTAAGGCGATCCTGCAGTGTATTCTTGGTTTCAATATTTCAAAGCAAAGTTCATTTATTTACAGATAACTTTGATAAAGGTAAAAGATCCCCTCGCACATACGTGCTAGTCGTTCCCGACTCTAGGGGGTGGTGATAATCTCCATTTCAAAGCCGAAGAGCCAGGGCTGTCCAAAGAAATCTCTGTGGTCATGTGGCTGGCATGACTAAATTCCAAAGGTGCATGGAAAGCTACTACGTTCTCACCAAAGGTGGTTCTTATTTTTCTACTTGCTGGGACAAGTAACAGGAGCTCACTCCGTTATGCGGCACTAGGGATTCAAACCGTCAAATTGTCGACTTTTCTGGTTGACAAGCTCAGTGCCTTAGCCACTGAGCCACCACATCCCTATATAACTTTGATATGTGTTTATGTATGTATGTATATGTATGTGTGTATGTGTGCAGGTGTGCGGATGTGTGTGTGTATATACACACACATATATAGTCTGTATAAGCAGAGCAGTTGATATCAATTCATGGGCATCCACTAAGATGGAGGGGATGAAAAGAATGAGTGACACAACATGCAGCATGGAGCAAATCAACTTCAATCCTTACTTGTATCAGGATGCAAGTACATAGAGTTGAGATTTGCCTTATCATTCATTGTGTGCATGTTGTCATATCTCAGTCATTATGGCCTGCAATGGATGTCTTTATATCAAACTGCTAAACAGTAACAATGACACCAAAAATCAATTTAAACATTCAATCATAAGGGGAAAGGGGCTGCTCTGGATCCCTTCTATTAAGCAGAGCCATCTGGTAGGACATGAGAAAGGGGAGTTCTCTGTGGCAGCTCCTGGCATTTTGATTTTCCCTCCTGTCTCCTAAGACCTTTCTCACATACCATTACAAGAATGTGATTGTTATATGCTGCAATTCCTAGCATAGGCAACATAAGCATCATTTTAGCCATTGTCTATCCCCATGATGGTGAACTATGGCACGTGTGCAAGCGGTGGCGTGCAGAGTCATCTCTGCTGGCACGTGTGTTATCGCCCCAGGTCAGATCTCCATGGGGTTTCTTTTGTGAGCTTCTGTTACCCTGAAAATGATGAAACAGAAGTTCACCAAAGAAAAAAATCTTACCTCTTCCTGCACTGCCAGTGTTGGGATGCCCTGCCTCCTGCTGGCCAGCTGGTCTTCAGGTCTCATCTGCGCGTGCATGCATCTCTGCACATGTGCGTGCATGTCTGTGCATGTTTGTCCATGCGCATGCCTGCACACGCATATTCATGTTTGCACATGTGCACATTCATGCATGCCCACCTATGTGCCTGTCTGCACATGGGCACATACACCTTTCAGTTTGGGCATGTGTGCGTGTGCACCGTTTGGGCACTCGGTGTCTAAAAGGTTCGCCACCACTGGGCTAGCCATTGCAACAGGAAGGCCACTTCTGCATGTTTCCAACCAATGCGGTCCTGAGCTTTCTTTTGCCAACTGGGCCCGCAATGCTTGTTGATGTCATTGATCCATCTTGTTTTCGGTCTCTTTCGTGGATGCTTTTGATCAAGTGGGATCCATTCTATGAGTGCCTTGGTCCACCTGCCATCAGTTCTTCTTGCTATGTGACCAGCCCATTTCCATTTCAATTCTTGTACTCTCTGGATGAGGTTGTATACTTTAGATTGTTCTCCAATCCATGTATGGGTCTTTGTAAGTTGTCTTGTAATGCCAAGCAGGTATCTTTCCATGGCTCTTTGTGCCATGTAGGTTATGAATAAAAAAATGTTAAAGCAGCAGAGTCTGCGGAATCACAGCATGCATGTTCTGCCTCTGCAAGTGGATGTATGATATCACAATGCATGCACAAAAAAAGCAGCACACTTGTTGTAAAAGTGTTTTCATCAGTCCAGCCGCCCCCCCCCCGCCCCCCTTGCCTTTCCCTGAGGACTTCTCTATCAAACTTTTACAAACCAGCAAGCCATTAAGCAAATCATCAAAATATAAGCAAGAAATAATCAAACTGATCACAAAACACATCAATTGCCAATTATTGTCTCCCCCTTCTTTGCCCCCGCCCACCCTGTGTGTCCTTAGGTTTTAATGTTTGGTTTGGATTATTTATTTTTTATTTGTATATGTACCAGTTTATTTGTATATGTACCGGCCGAACAGGTAGTGGAATTCAGGCCTGAGTCGCAGAACTGGCAGCAACTCAGGCCTGCCACGCTCCCAAACCGGTTCTCTTGCCACCACTGGGCCGCCGCCATTTTGGTTTTTAGGGACTGCACATGCACAGTTCACTGTAGATTGTTCTGCGCATGCACGAAGATCAATTTACATTGAACAATGCACACTCACACAGGCACACGTCTGGCATGCGCCTGGCACCCAGGCGGGTTGCGAACCGGTAGTAAAACCGGCAGCAACCCACCCCTGACATGGTCATATGTAGCAACAACAGTAGCAGAGAAATAAGGGCAACACATGAAAATTTGCTGAACAAATCAATTAATAAATATGTCAGCTGTAGGAGCAGCAATGAAGATTCCAGTATTTATACCCAGATGGTCAAATATAGTGCACTTACACAATACAATGCACAATATAGTGTTATCAATATGTCTGAAATTCCAGTTTATGTGACTTATAGTAAAGACACACATGCTTGACTCATACTCCACACAAAACTGTAATGAATGCATGCACAGACATGAGAACCATGCCAAGGGGAATACTGATTTTTCTTTCAATGCAAATCATGAATGCCTAACCCTTAACTGAGATCAAGACTGTGTTGAAAGGGGACGATTACCTAACTGTGCTCCCTCATTTATCTATTGTCTAATAGCATCTGCATCACATACTTAGTAAGTGCATGACTGCAATCATACTGAGATTCATGATGTGAATTACATATTCTCATGTACTCTTGAATGGACAGTCCTCTTTCTTTATGGCTATTATACTAAATACACTTTTTATATGCTTATGTGCAGACAAAATTCAGTGAGAAGTGAATTTTAAAAAATTAAGAAAGTAACACCATGTTTATCCAATGTAATATTTCTTACCCTTCCCCAAAGTCCATACATCTTAAAGTTGCCAGTGTTGAGAAACATGCCATATCTAATGCCTGAAATTCAGAAGAAGGAGATCTCCATTGAAGACAGCTGTGTAAAATGACCACCTCACTTAGAAAAGGCAGCAATTAAATAATGTCTTCAGCTTTGCATAAATGCAAATGCAAAAATCCCAACGATGTTGGGATTGCAGCTGCCAGCATTCCCTGGCTAATTTTAATTGTTTACTATTGATTGATTTGCTGAATTACATCACTGCAATTTTGCTTACATTCAAACAGAAGCCTTTTTAACAAAATGAAAGTGAGTCATATTTTAAATTAATAGCAACAGCATTCAACTACTGTCCTAATAGAAAGGACCAGCACTCTGTTGTCCATCCCTATATCTTCCACAGACAAAGAAAGTTTTTTTTAAGGATTCATTAATCAGGGGTGTCAAACTGGTGGTCCGCAGGCTGGATGCGTCACCTGCAAGCCACACCCACCCCAGCTCCATGAAGGGAAAAAACATTGCAAAATGTCACGTGACTGCAACATCACATCATGAGGTTGACACCCGTGCATTACACGAACATTTAATGGATATTAATTTAACTCAGGTACTTTGGCAATTGGTCAAGCAATTTTAAATCTAATGAGTTATGCAACAAATATCGTATTCCAGTAATTTAGCATTCAAAGTGAGAGAAAGAGGGAAAGTATGTACTCATTCAGAGTAGATAGAATAGAATGGAGTGGAGTGGAGTGGAATGGAATAGAATAGAATAGAATGGAATAGAATAGAATAGAATAGAATAGAATAGAATAGAATAGAATAGAGCTGGAAGGAACCTTGGAGGTCTTCTAGTCTAGCCCCCTGCTCAGGCAGGAGACCCTATTTCAAACAAGTAACTATCCAGTCTCTTCTTCAAAGCCTCCAGTGATGGAACATCCACAATTTCTGGTGGCAACTTCTGTTCCACTGGTTCATTATGTAAATACTCTCCTATGTGTCTACTGAGCATATAACTATGCCTGTGGAAGCACCCGGTTGGAAGGTGTTTGTGTTGTTTTACAACTTTTCTCATCCAATCCAGCATGCTGACAACTGTAGTGAAGCACATTAGAAAAACTGGAAGATTGAAGGAAGTTGGAAAAATAACTAGAACTGGCATTACTTTTCTTGTCAACAAACATTTCCTAATGTCGCTTGTTGAAATTTTTCTGACATGGTTGTATTCGTTTTTGTAAAACGTTTCAAGGGGCAGGAAACCCAGAGGAAAAAAGCAGGTAAAATATCCTCCATGACTCTTTCTAATCTTCAGGGAAGGAATAAAAGCATGGTTTCTTTCCAACCCAAATATTTATCCACAGAGCTTAATGCTGACAACCATCGTTTAACACAAGTTTAACTTTTCATGTATTGTAACCATTTTTTTAAATCAGATAGGTCATGATTAGTACAAGCTTGAGTAGGGTGAAGTTTGATTTTTGTACAATTCATAAATTGAGAGCAGATCCCATTTAATGTAAGCCAGAATTGAGTTACTATGGGTTTAGCACACATGTGGCTGAGGCTGGCACATGTGTTAGCAGTGTCTGTTGGGGTTTCAGACAGTAATCATCATTTGCACAAAATGGAATAAAGGAACGTTCCATTTAAGTACAGCTCAAAAGAAAAGAGATTAATTTTGAAGAATTGCAGAATACAGGAAACAAGAAGTATGCTCTGGAAATGGGTTATCCCCTTTTAGCATTATATCCTATTTCATTTATTTAAATTTGTCGACAAGTGCAAGGAAACAAGAAGGAAAAACACATGAAAAAAATGGCACAAATAAATGGATAAAAATAAGCAAAACATAGCCATAAACACATAAAAAGAGTTCATATAATCATTAATAAACATATACAGTTCTAGGTTTAAATCTTTATTTGCCTATTGATTAGCTGGAACCAATCACCTTATTTTCCACAGAAATATCATTTTGGATAACTAGATAGCTAGCTTGCTAGTTAGATGCCTACTTGTAGTCTTGACTATATATTGCTTCCAAGTCCAAAGGCTGGAAAAATGGGATAAATCCTGCTCCAAATCCACCCATCCTAAGAGCCACACAGAGGCATTGTTAATCCATGTAAAGCGTGCACACTTCTAGTAGAATATAACACTCTACTTAACCCCACTAGGTGTCTCTGTAGGAGACATTAGAATTGTTCGGGACATGCAGAATTACTCAGGCTGAAGTGTTTGTAGGAAGAAAGCTGGTCAGATGTTCCTAGGCACTGGAATCACCACTTCTAAACAGGCATTTGAACTCTGCTTCTCCTTCACTCCAACCACAATGCTGTGCTGCATTCTCAGTGCTTAAACTAGCCCCTAAACTGAGAACTGAGCAAAAAAGAAGCACAAAATATATCTTTTAAATATAACCTTATAAAATCATTATGAATTAAGATTATTTTAAAAAGCTTCTCTCTCTCTCTCCCTCACTTCCAATGGATGGGTTCCTTCCTATGGGTTGCCTTTCAGACTCTCATCTTCAGAAGAAGTTGGCTGTATTAAGTAAAATGATTTAGATTTTTACGTTTATACTTCCTCCATTGCCAGTTTTTAAATAACTCACAATCTCCTTTCAAATCTCCTTAATTTTATCAAAAATCTACCTGAAAGTCAAATGATTTGTGTTTATATAAAAGATTCTACAGGAAGTTGCTTGCACGAGCAAGCCTTGAAATGCTCCATATTTCCAACCTTATGTTAAATAATTAGAGCCCTCAAGGTAAGGCTTATTATTCCACTGCATAGACTAGGAATGCCACCCAAGATGTGACGATAACAATCCTGAAAATGAACCGTTGTTGCTATTTTTAAGTCTGGAAGTCCTCTGGGTTTTCATTCACTCTTAGAAGTCAGATTTTTAAAAACCCATTTGCAAGCGCTAGAGAGAAATCCTGGCACTGTAATGGGGATAAGCATAGACCCACCTGCTAGCCTGAAGCCAAGTGGCTGGTTCAAGTTACTACTAGTAAGAATGATAGAGGCTATTTACAAGCTAATGTCAAGGTGATCAGTGTCACTCCGAAGAGTAAATGGCAGGCTAAAAAAAGTATCCCATAACAAAGTAATGAAGGATGCTCTATCTTGTTCACCTTTTGATTTCAGAAGTGTCTGCAGCAGGAGCTTGAGCATAAATAATATGAGCAGATGCTAAATCCACAGAAAGGAAGAAGACGGAGACACACATGAAATACACAGGACATACTGCTTTCTGTGTTTCTTGTCCTTTCATCATTACAGCATCTTACATGACATTCATCACCCAAGTGGATTGCCTTTCCTGGATTCACACTGACAATTGTCAGGGCAATTCACTGTATTTGTTTTAAGGAAAAGGACAATAATTTACCAAGAAAGAGGAGAATATTTGTAGCTCAGGGCTGAGATGAGGGGCCCTTGGTGCTCTCTGAGCGTGGTTGTTTTCTTGTAGACGTTTCATTACCCAAACTAGGTAACATCATTGATGTTAGTGATCAGTGCTGGAGAATAAATATGCTGGCTATAATCATTTTCCATCTTTCCTTTAAAAAGTACAGGTCTGTGGTTTGAGGTTGTTGTTGTTTTGGTGAAACAAATAATCACCAACAACTTTATGGTGGAAAAATAACATGAGAGGTAAGAGTTAAAGACCCTTCCCTAGTCCTGTTGCCCCAATCCAGTAGGAAGTGTCATGATTTCTTTTCTTTCGATATATTTTTAAGGGATCTTCTCATTATATAATAGATATTCAGGAGATGAATTAACTACATCTTGCAGACTAAGGAAAGGAAGAAAGAAGAAAGAAACAAAACTCAAGCCTACATATCTCCATAGGTTTATGGCTGTCAACTCAGCATATGCTAAAAAGGTAGCTGTTTCAGATGTACTGTGAACAATGATTCACCCTCTGTTCCTCTGTAGAGATGTTCATCCTCATACCAAATGCTGACAAGGGATAATGCCTTGAAATCAGCCTGAAGACAAATTGTCAGGAAAAAAAGGAAGAAAGTAAAACTCCATAGAAATCAGAGGCTCAGTGCACTCCTTAGCTTCTTTCTTTGCTGAAAGCATCTGCTTTCTCTTGGCTTGGTCAGTCAAAATCTCATGGCTGCAAATATAGAACATCCTTGCTTAGTTGGTTTAATGTTTGTTAGGTCTTTTTGGCTTAGCGTCTTCTGCAAACTGAGATGCTTTGGACACAGCAGGGATTGTGCCAACTCAGAAAATGGGCTACTTCAGTAGATGCTGTGTGATAATATGGAACCTTCTACCAAACTGGCTCCTGAGTTATATAAGGGATGAGTTTTTATATGTTTATAGCTAAGAATGCACTTGATCTTTAGACAATATGCAAGAGGTCACACAATGAAGACATGGGAAAAGAAAAATGAAGTATGGTTATTGTATGTTTATGGAGATTCTCAGTCATCCAGGTCATGGTTGTCCCAAAAATGCTTTTCAAAGGCAACTGGACTTTTGCTTCTCATCCATCCATTCAATTAAAACTGAAGAAGCTTCTTCCATGAGAAGCAAAATGTTTCCAAGGAGAAAAAACCCAAGAAAGTCCTGTTGCTTTTCAAAAGCATCTTTGGGTTATGATTACTGAAATTATTTCCCATGTGGGCAATAATTTCACTTTCTGCCTTATAATCCAGTGGCAACTGGGTCTTACACATTGCTTTCAGGGCTAGATGCAGCCATCTATATCAGCAGCTTTCCCCAACCATCTTTAGCAATAGCAAGCATAGACACCTTTTGAGTACAGAGTGATATCTAGCTTTTGTGGGCTAGGGAGAGGTTAAGAGTTTGGAGGCCAAAAACTTTACTACCTAGTCAGAGCAAAATATATCCTTGTTTTGAAAATGTTGTTTTACATGATGAGAGCAATTTAAATACTGCTTAGGATCAGAACCAGGACCAGGATTTTTTCTCACATACCTTACTTATTTACATTTGTATTATTTATTATTTGCAAACCCAAAGACAAAAAAACCCCTATGTATGTATGTGTTTTGGTTAGAATGTGTTTTGGAGCAGTGGTTAGAATGCAGTATTGCAGGCTGATTCTGCTCACTACCAGCAGTTTGATCCTGACCCATCCTTCCATCCTTCCGAGGTCAGTAAAATGAGAACCCAGATTGTTGGGGGCAATATGCTGACTCTGCAAGCTGCTTAGAGGGGGCTGTAAAGCACTGTGAAGCAATATATAAGTCTAATGTTATTGCTATTAAATTATGAATATTGAAATCAGTTTATTTAAAAATAAAAAGTTGTATATTAAGCCTTTATTAAATTAAACAAAGTATAATTTCTATAATTTCACAAACAAAATGCATTATTTCTAAGAAATCCTGGGGCTGCTAACATAACTCTTCTACAATGATTAAAACAACCCTACTTTCGCAAAACATTATTTAAACTAAATATAAAATATTATATATTATTTAAAACATAAGTCTAATAGTCCTTTATTGAAAAATAATTTCCCTTATCTGTTCTCCTGGTCCTAAATCATTTCACTGATTCACTGATTTTGAATGAGTCATGATCAAAGGTTAGAACTTTCCAAGGAAAACATACACCAATATAAATACTACTCTGTCAAAACATTAAGAACATGATATCAGCTCTATTGGATCTGATGAATGGCCCATCTCAAGTTTGATCATACAATGGCCAAAAGAAAATGAGAGACTCAGAAGATTACATCAGGTAATAGATATTTTCATTATAGCTTCTCAGGAGTGGATTGTTTGTAATTCAGAAGATTACATAAAGCCCTCAAGACTAGTAACCTTTATCTAGCTTACTTTTCAACTTTACCTAAATTGGTGGTCATCACTAACTTAAATGATAGCAAATACCACATTTTAATTATACATTTTACATCAGATTTCCCAGTGAAAGGCATGTGAGGACAACAATTATATGGAATGGACCAAGATCAGCATGGGCACATCTGGATACTTCTTGATGCTAAGAGCCGAGGTGGCTCAGTGGTTAAATGCAGCACTGCAGGCTACTTCAGCTGACTGCAGTTCTGCAGTTCAGCTGTTCAAATCTCACCGGCTCAGTGTTGACTCAGCCTTCCATCCTTCCGAGGTGGGTAAAATGAGGACCCGGATTGTTGTTGGGGGCAATATGCTGACTCTGTAAACCGCTTAGAGAGGGCTGAAAGCCCTATGAAGCGGTATATAAGTCTAACTGCTAACTGCTATAATGCTGAAACATTGCATGTAAGTCCTGAAATTGGAGCAATGGAGACATTTGCCCTGAGTCATCCCAACAGGCAGACATACTGAGCTGATGAGAGGAATATGACACTTTGCCAACTTATCATGTTTCCTAAAAGTGAAATGCTTCCAAAGGCACCACTAAGTGACTCAAGCTTAGGAGCAGTTGCTAGTGATTTGGGGAAGTGAGTGACCCAGTGCCCTCAAAAGATATAGATATATAACCATCTCATCTGCAATGCTTGCCATCTCATTTTTTCATGCTGTCCAATTCTGACATTGCATTTTTTTTCTGAGGTTTCCACTTCCTCTAGGTCTCTAGCATTGTTTTATAACATTTAAGGACACGCATGTCTTCTAAATAAAGATCATTTGTCATTAGACCACAGTGTCAGGTGCTCAGAATAACACTGTGGGGGATTTTGTCATGAATATTGAGACAGGCAGGTCAAATATGGCTTAGATCAAAGCCAAGAGAGGGTGTCCGTTGTCTTCCAATCATAACTGTCTATAAAACTGAGAGATAAGATATGAAATCTAAATAAATGTTCTCTTTTAGATATCTGGAATCAAATTATTAGACACTACTACTCCAGTTCTGTGGATTTTTTAGCCCTATCTAGAGATAGCAAGAATCAAAACTGGTGTCTTCTTCATGCTAAGCATTTGGATTGGTCCTGGTTAAGCCTTAACTGTGATATGTGAAGGAATTATCTTCTGGGGTGATTTTACAACACTACTACTATAATTATCCTCCTGCTTCTTAAGGACAGTTAATAAAGGTCTTCCGGTCTGAAAATTGTGACTAAGCAACATATATAATTTTCCTTTGAAGACCATTGGGAAATTATAACACCACTACAAAAATAACATACTGAGAGCACATGTGAGTAGTTTCCCCCCCCCCAGAAAATCCTTTGATTTATAAAATGTCTTCACTGGTTGGTGCAACTAGGAGGTAGCTTTCTCTCAAACAGTGGGGGAAAGGATAGGGACACAGTATTCCTATATTCGTTGCTACTTCCTCACCTGTTATTTTTGCTTCCAAATCAGACTTTGAGGGTCTTTGCAAGAGAAGAGCAGAAAGAAATTAAAATTTGTTCATCTCTAATGTTCTCTTTTCCCTGCTGCATTTCAGCTTCTTAGTGTTGACATAAGTTCCTGGACTCTTGTTAGCTGTCAAGTGTCTAATTCATTCATCAGAAAGAAGTGCAATAAACCAATGATCTAATTTTCTAAAGCTGGATATCTAAAGTTGTTGCATCCCATTAACAATTTACTTTTTGAAAAAATGTATTCAACATATAATTTGGGACCAGTGTTATTTTCAGTACTCCAAAAGTCTTTAAAGCAAAGTTTCTTAAAACTATTCTCCCTTTTTTTGTAGATTTTGATTTTAGATTTTGCTCAGCTCATGATATATTTTGAAGATGATGTTAATCCACTGACTTCTGTCAGCTAAATTATGTATTCATTCACTCATTCTTTAATATTTTATAGTTCTTCCTATTGTTACACAGCTGAAAGCACTTCAAATTCATTCACAGTACAAACTATAAATAATACAAATGAAGCAATACAAAGCCATATGAAAAAACAATATATTTTTAAAAGGGGGAAACAAAATTAACATAAATAAAAACAAAATATATAGTATTCAAAGTGGGAAAGCCTGATTGAAAAAACAGGACTTTAAGATATGCTAAATGATATGCAATTATATGTGATGAATTTTGGGAGGGAAAACATGCCCAACTGAAGGAATCAACACTGAGAGGGCTTCCCTGGTGGTAACAATAGGTTCGTAGCCTGCATCGGTCATCTATCAGTTATTCCAGCTTGAAATTGTGGGGAGCATTGCACATCATGAGCAAAACTTGAACATGACTTGGTATTAAATCGATAGTGACAGCCATTGCAGTAATATACCAAATGTGAACAATACTCTCACCCACACCTTGCCCCCAAAAGAAGAATTTGGGTAGGGATCACGAAAGTATACGCTAGGCTAAACAATCACAAGCATTATTCGCATTCTTAAGCCTGAGGTATCCAAATGATTAAAATACTAGGTGCCAATAGTATCCAATAGATATTATGATGCCCTTAGAGAAATATTTCAAGTTGAGTTTTTTGAATTTGTTTATATCCTATAATTATAAACACAAGCATTCATGAAGAGATACTAAATCAAATAGCTATTTAGAGAGGAAGAGGAAGAAGGAGACGGAGAGAGGGAAGGGAGAAAGGAGAAGTCAAAGAAGATTATTTTTCTTTTTACTCACCTTCTGGCACCACTTTTTTGGTCTTTGAGGGATCTGAATGCTTAATGAAAGGTTTAATGTTAGAAAAAAATAAGGCTTAGTATTAACAAAAGACAATGTTTAATTGGAATGTAATTAAAAATTAAGTAATTCCAAAAACCCAGATGCTCAGAGATTCTGCTTGGTTGTAATAAAAGATATTTATGATTAAAATATTTTTTTTTGCTTTAGTAGTTTCATCCTGACAGGATAGATACCAGTAATAGCTTACTCCTCAAGAAAATGAACAGAAAGGCCCTCAGATCCAGCAGGATTTGTTCACAACAGATGTATGTATTACTCTTTAAAAATTGTGGTGATGCTAGTGCAGTCCAGTTTATAATTACCAACTGTTTCTCAGTTCCTAATAATGGAGAAAGTCTAAAGTCAAGTTAAGACATAAGAATACACATTTTTCAATAAGACATAAGAAGACATATTGCATCTGTATTCCATGGAGTGTCTATTCCTTATTTCAATTTCCCTCTGTTTTAACTCTTTCTCCCTCACCATTGTCATTCTTTGAGCACTTTTATTGATTTCATCTTTTTAATCTCCCACAATTTTAAGTTCAGTTTCCATTTAATGTCGTCCACCTGGGTAAAGGGAAGTTCTACTGCCTTGCAACAGAAAGTTACTAGATCATCCATCAGCGGCAATATTCATGTCATATATAAAATTATGCAATGATGATCCACAATACAGAAAATCTTATGACAAAATATAGAAAAACCATTTTGAGACTGGATATTTTTGCCCACAGTGAACATTTTCTTTTCTTCTGGCATACACCATGAACCCATTTTAGATAATATGGAGTTAAACTGTTAAAACACCAGGTCAAGCTCTATCATAGTTGCAGAAAGGGCAAATGTCTACCCTTCAGGATTGCATGCACGGAATCCTTGCTTGCACCAGCATAGCCTAAAATAGTTGAAGTAGCACACTGCAGACTTCATAATGACTGCTGGGAGACAATCAATAAGAGGTTGCCTCATGTCACTTTCAATACCTTGTTTTCTGATAAACAGACAACTTGCATTCTGAGTAATTTGTAGCCTTTAACATTTCCTTTCAAAGGCTTCTCTTTTCCTTCTTTTTTGTCTTTTTTATTGGAAAAAAAAACTTTAAAAGTACAGAGTTAAAAAGAAACAGGTAAAAAACAAATAATAGAACTATATCTATTGTGAATTTTTTCCCCCTTTCAAGTTCCTGAAACTTTTTGGGGGGAAAGTTGTTTAGAAGCAATTTGCCACTGACTTCTTTCTAGGGCTGAGAGAAAGCGACTGGCCCAAGGTCATCTAGCGGAATTTGTGCATAAGGCTGAACTAGAACTCACAGTCTCCCAGTTTCTAGCTTAGAGCCTTAACCACTACACCGAACTGATTCTCCCATATGGATAAATATTAACATAGCTATATAATAATGCATGATCTTAGGAAAAGACACACTATTTTTAAATAAATTCAATAGTTTATCCATTCTATAGTTTTATCCAGAGCGACATATATACAGATGAATGTAAACTACTTGAAAAAAAACAGTGTTCATACGAGCAATAAATTGTGAAAAAAATACAAATAAATCCTTTAGTGCAGGTTTTTCTTTCCTTATTTTTCTGTTGGAACAGAAAAAAAACATATTTAAATACCCTGGGCTAATGAATTTTTTTATTTGCATTTTTGCAGTATTTTGTAATAACTATATTTCTATATACTTTTTATAGTTAGGCAGTTAATTATAGAAATTAAACCAGTTTCTTAGTTGTGCAATTTGAATGCCTTGGGAAATGATGGATAAGTTTCATCATAAATATTTTTACATGATCCTCCCAATGTCTTTTAAAAAGTTATGACAAAAATGACTCATAATTGGTCACTGCCACCAAAAAGTACCAATTAATGCACACATTTACTTACATTCATATCAACACAATCAAGACTGAAATTTATATAATAAAGGAACACATTACCTGTTGAAACAGATTTAAATATTTTCTATTTAGAATTATTTTAAGGTTAAATCTCAAATCATCCAACCCAAACATGACGTATTTAATATGGATTTTATACATTACTTTTATGCGTTGTGCTGTCAAAATTCCCATGTTTTAAAGTGAAATAGATATACAATGAAGGAATAATTGAATTGACTCAACAAATTGGAATTTTGTGATCCATCCATTTTGCAAAGCATCTTCAACAGTAACAATTACATAATTATTACATATCTCATCCTATTTTCCCAGTATGTTTTGAGCGAGGAGATATTAATTCCTCATTGTCGGTGAATAGTAGTGTGCAAAGCATTTAAATCTGAATGCTTTTGAATTTGAAATGGCCTGTTTTAAGTTTGAAACAGTTGTTTTGAGTTGAGGGCAGCTATTCCACATTTGAAACGGACTAATTTGAACGTACTGTATTTTGAACGTGTTTCAAGCTTGGGAAGACATTGTCTTGAATTGAAAACATTGTTTAGAGAACACAATATTATTAAAATTATTGAAATGACCTGTTCTGAATGTAGAACATTTGTTTCAAAATCAAAAACAAGTGTTTGGAGTTCAAAATGGGATGTTCTGCACTTTCTCTTAAGGAGAAATATACAGAGCATTCAGAAAGTATTCAGACCCCCCCCCCTTCACTTTTTTCAATTTTAGTATGCTGCAGGCTGATTCCACAGTTGTTGAAATTCATTTTTTTCTCATTAATCTACATTCAGTACTCCATAATGACAAAGTGAAAACAGAATTTTAGAAATGTCTGAAAGGAAAAAAACTGAAATATCACATTGGCATAAAGCATTCAGACCCTCCACGGTACTTTGTTGAAGCACCTTTGGCAGCAATTACAGCCTCAAGACTTTTTGGCCATGATGCGACAAGCTTTGCACACCTGAATTAGGGGATGTTTTGCCACTCTTCCTTGCAAATCTTCTCAAGCTCAGTTAGGATGAATGGCAACTGTCGCTGGACAGCTATTTTCAGAACCCTCCAGAGATGTTCAAGACTATTGGAAACAAACTGAGTTTCATAGTCATCTTAAATGCAGCTACTTTACCAAAACCAACATACAATGTTCCTCAGTTAAGAACTGAAATTCTAGTGTAGATGTTACCTAGTCAAGTAAACAAAATGTCTGCAAGCAAACTACCAAGCTCAGGTAGCACCAAGGACCCTGCAATTGGGACTGGCAATTCTGTCACTAAGTGGCACATGACTGGGCCAGACTTCTCACATCAGTTTCATTGCGATCAATAAGCAAGCCACCCATGTGTTCATTAAATGCAACATCATGCATTTAATGAAGTAGCATTTACCACAACTTGTGACTTACTTCTGTCTTCTCCATTGAGAAGTTGGCTGTGAAGCTTGCAAAAGGTGATTATGTGACATAATGAAAGATAAAAGGTAGAGGTTCCCCTCACACATATCTACTAGTCGTTCCTGATTCTAGGGTGCTGTGCTCATCTCCATTTCAAAGCTGAAGAGCCAGCGCTGTCCGAAGAAGTCTCCGTGGTCATGTGGCCGGCATAGCTAAACACCCAAGACGCACGGAACAGTGTTACCTTCACACCAAAGGTGGTTCCTATTTTTCTACTTGCATTTTACGTGCTCGTGAACTGCTAGGTTGGCGGAAGCTGGGACAAGTATACTTACTTCGTTACGCGGCGCTAGGGATTCGAACCACTGAACTGCCGACCTTTCTGTTTGACAAGCTCAGTGTCTTAACCACTGAGCCACCATAATGAAAGATACTGTGACTTAAATAATATTTTAAATTTTGAATGAAATAGATTTATAATTATATTTTCTGTCTGGTACCAATTCTTTTTCATTGTCAATTATTACTAGTATTAAACTTCCTTGACTCCCCCTTGTTGATATTTTTTTTAATAGCAGCATCTAACAGCAGCACCTCATTTTCAAATTTATAGTGCTAATGTTTCAAAATTTTCTGTTCATGTCTTCCTTGTTCAGGGCTAATAACTACTTATGTTTTCTATTTAAAGGAGCAGAATGCAGCAATTCCTATTTGAATTAGGCTGTAGCTTAAAAAAATTTTTGTTTAGTCTTTGCTTCTATAAAATTTAACACATTCATTAATTTTAATTCTAGCTTTCATGAAATCGTATACAATGCAAGGTTCAGCTGTTGCTTGATTATTACTTTAAAATTTATATTGTATTTGTTTTGAAATGGATATCAAGCCCTTTGTTATTACCTATTTAATACTGAAAGAGACAATTGGGTATCACAGTTCGTAAATTATTGCTTCTGTTGTGCACTTTTCCTTTTGTTTATGAAGTGAGCAGAACTATGATTTTGTACATTTGTAGCAGGCACTATATTATTAGATTTTCAATATAAAGGGGTATAGGCAAGTGAATGGACAAAGAAGTAAATGGACAAAGCAATACAGTGGGAGAGTTATAAATGGGGAGCAAGAAAATTCTTAGGAAAAATACAGCCATAAGTGAAGAGGTTGGGTCCTTTTCTTAAGCATTTCCAGATTCTCATCAATTAAGCCTCTAGGCCAGTCTCCAATCCTGAATAATCCAGAAGCACTGATCTACACCATACATAATAGTAAAAATCATGGTAATTATCAGCTGTGAACCATAGAAGTTGAATCCAGAACATCTGAAGAATCAGAAAACTCTTCTAGTTCCAATCTGCTTATGATCAATGATTAGTACCAATTCAAATATGATTTAAGTACTTGTAAGCTTAGGCTGGTTTCACACAACATATTTAATTGGGTCAGTAAAGCATTGCAGCATCTTGCATGAATCCTGCAAACCAGTGGCGGATTAAGGCTCACTGAGGTCCTAAGCACTGACAAATCTTGGTGCCCACTTCTTTGTACATACTGTACAAATCTTCAATGGGCTTTTTTTTCTTTCTCAACTTTGTGGTGCTCCCTTGACCCTGGGGGCATGTGCTTAGTCTGCTTAATGGTTAATACACCAGTGCCCCAAACTAATGTGACCTGGGATAAGAGCAGTGGATGAAACGTAAACCACAAAGAGAAACTGTGAGTCAGACCTGCTCAACTCCGTTGTTTTAAGCCAATCCAAAACTCAAACACAGGAGCCAAGCCTCATGCAAGGAGTGCTCCAAGAACCCAGGACAGAGGTGTAGAAAGACTGAAATATAGAACATTCATTGCTGAGGCTTGACAGCTTTATAGTTATGACTCCCAGACATCGACTGGGAACATACAGTATTCAACCTTCTTATGTGATGGAGATTGCAAAGGAATGACACTGGGGACTGGCAGCAGAGGTGAAGAAAAGACAGAAACATCTTGTTAAGAAATTTTCTGAACACAGAAAGATGAGATGGAAATAAACTGAGAGTGGGGAGGTGAAACAGCGGGCACTAGCACACCACATTACCTCCAGTATTCATTGACCTGATTTTACATATACTATTAAAGTACTGGAAGTGCGCGCGCACACACGCACCCCAGACTCGGAGAGCAGTTTTAGAAAAAAATTAAAAAGTGAAACCCAGTGGCCTCATTTCTTTCAGAAAGCATGATGTTTTGAATGCAGCCACAAAAAAAAAAGCAGCAAATAGTCAGTTTGCACCATTCTTGCAAAATGCCAGGAGGAAAACCTTGATTTTATTCTCCATCAAAAGGAAGCTCTAAAACTTTCCTTTGCAACAAATGTAATTTATTCTGAAAAACCCATGTGCTTGTCTTCCCTTATAAGAGCAAGCATTTGTGTAACAAGTGCTGAAATTCTTCACAATGGAGAAATATCCTCCACACAGAGCAAGAGAGAGAGAGAGTGACACCAGCCTGCCTTTGATTTCTTTGACCTTGAATTTTGCCATATTCCTAAAATGCAAAGAGAGAGCAGAACAAAGAAAAGAAGAAACCAACTTTCATGCGCACACAGGAAGAAAAGTCACTGGGGCAGCTGATCTGTTTCTAATTTTAAAAATATATTTATTATATCTATTTTTGAAATTAGCAACATCCAAAACTATAATGACTATAAAGAGAGAGAAAAGAACCCCCTCTTTCATAAAATGATTAACTCTTCGGCAGACATTCATTTAGTTAACGTTTGGATTTGTCTAATTTTGCTTTTTTCAAACCAACAAATGGATGGTCAATATTTGCAGTTCTATAACTCTGCAAAACAATTTCCCAACAATTAGAAGTATGTTTGGAATGTGTGTGTGTGTTTTGTACATTACATGTATACATTTATAAAAACGCATAATAAATTATTTGTTAAATCTGTGTCAGGTAGACTGCAAACAAACTTGCATATTTTGAAATATCGACTGTATACTAAGATTGTATAAATTATATATAGCCCTTTCAAACAATCATGTTTGACAATCTAAGTTAAGTCCTGAAAATGAGAAACAGTGGAAAACATAGTCAGAAAAAAAACAGGAAGTTGAAAGAAACAGGCAAATTCACCTACTTCTAAACAACAATCCTGTCAATATGCCCTACAAACTTCAGATCTCTTTGATGAGCAGAAAGAGGGGGAGAACCATTGAGGGAATTGTCTTTAAGCATGAAGTATGAGTATAGTAAGGAAATGTAACAAAGAAAGAAAGATGGATGAAAGGACAAGATATAAATAGAATATACAATGACATTAAATTGCAAAGTCTTAGTACCACTAAACATCTAGGATTTTCTTTTTCCCAGATGAAATTGCGTTTATTTTCTCCTACTAGAAGATGCAAGTTATTTTTGCATCATAAGAACATATTCAACTTTCTTGCCAAAGAAGTAACCCTACATCTTTTACAATAAAGATCTCCGGAGGCCTCAGCAAGAATTTTTCTGACCACCTGCTATGACAGATTAAACCTGGAATCCTTTGCACACCATATGCTCTGCCATTGAGTTATGATCATCCTTCCTATTTTTAGTCACAAAGTTGACAGCCAATATATATGGTAAACTAATGCTTTTTGCATTAATTCATGGGATTTCCACTGACGTTTTTGTAATTACCTGATGCTGTGAATTAACATTTTTCCTCTTCACTTTGGGTTTAATATCCAAATTATACATTCTTTACTATTCCATTTGCCAAGAAAGTAGTTACTGTATTTGGTTGAAAAAATTGGAAAGTGTCATCAAGAAAGTTTTTCCCGTCGGTTATTACATTGTTTTCCCAGGAGCTGAATAAAGTTCTAAACTAAAGTGTTAAAACTGATATTGTATCACTTTACCAATTATATTGCTTTCCTTTTTCCATAACATCCCTTAGTAAAATATTCAGCACTTTCCCCCTAACATCCCTTAGTAAAATATTCAGCGCGGACTTAATGCCATTAAATCAGAACAATAAAACAATATGACCCAGATTTAAAGCTGGGTCCTATTGTTTAATTCTTCTGGTTTTAGTCTTCTAGCTATAGACTATTTTCCTCTATTTTAAATCTAGATTAATTCCACCCAGTCCCAAGGGATTGGAACAATATGCAGTTTGCAGATGTTCTTGCTGGTTGACATATGCATCATTTTCTTGTGATGTGAGTATGCATAGATCCAGGGCAAATTATCCCACTAAGGAGGAACGTAAATCACACCACTGCAGATGCACCACAAAACAACTGCGAGACAACTACAGCTCTACCATTCCATGCTATGTATACGCAATTTAAAGAATCAGTCACAACTAGAGATTGAATTACCCTGAGGATAGATGTAGTGAGAAACCATTTTTTTTTTCCTTTTGGGCTGTTAGTTGCTTATGCTTTAAAAAAAAGTCTAATTACTTTGCTAATAAACTCAGTGTGTGGGTTAGCTTGACATTTTAAGGGCAGGGAGATTTTGTGTATAAAAGGAAGCTCTCCATGTCTGGGGTGACAAGATCTTTACAGGAACAATTAGTTTCCTTCTCACAGATTTCTGCCCAAATGTTTGAATTAACATCATGAGCCAATGCACAGTGTGGGACAATGTTTTATGTCTGGTCTGCCAGTGTGTGTGGTTTCCACTGATACAGAAATTCAGGAATACATTTTTATTTATTTATAAAATTTATTGGCCACACATCTTACCATAAGGTAACTGAGTGGCTTACAGACATAAAAATATATACATTAAAACATGAATAAATTAAAATCAAGGACACATGGGAAGGGCGGAGGCAGATTGGGGAGATCTGGGATCAGAGGTGATATTCATCAGGTTCTGACCAATTCTGGAGAACCGGTAGTGGAAATTTTGAGTAGTTTAGAGAACCGGTCAATACCACCTTTGATTGGCCCTGCCCCCATCTATTCTCTGCCTCCTGAGTCTCAACTAATCGGGAGGAAATAGGGATTTTGCAGTAACCTTCCCTGGAGTGGGAAGGAAATTGAGATTTTACAGTATCCTTCCCCTGCCAGCCCACCAAGCCATGCCCACAAAACCAGTAGTAAAAAAAAAAATACTAAAAATTTCCCACCACTGAATGGAATCTGTTGTTGCTTGAACTCCACTGTATTGGTTCCCCATTGGGGTCCAAGGCCAACTGGCAGAACCAGGTCTTTAGACCCTTATCAAAGACTTGGGAAATTTAAAAAGTTTTGGGATATTTTTGGAGGAATTAGGCATTGAGATTGAATTGAGAAATGCTGCTACATTGTCAGGAATTGGTCACTCTAGGTAGTTCCCCACTGATGAAATTAAGCACTATCTACCCATCTTTAAACTGCTAGAAACTGCATCAGCATGAAATTGTTTATTCCTGTTGCTGATCCTTGCTCTTCTTTTCCTGTATTTGAATAAATAACATATGATGAGCAAAGTGATTGTTTTATTCCATTGGCCTTTTAACACTTCCTCCTTCATCTATCCCCAGTCAGTGGGGGGGGGACCATCTGCCCCTCATGACATTGGAGCATAAATAGGCATGTCATTGCAGACCTTTGTTCAAACCCCCCCCCCCATTCTTGCTCCTGAGTCTGTCCTCTTATTCTACCTTCTTTCATAACTCAAACTGAATATGAATATGAAGTTAAAGAGTCAGGCTGAAGTTAAAGAAGAGGCTAATGTCTCAAATGGAGCCAAATCATTTGTGTGACTGTTAGAGATGAGCTAGTCCTGTTATTTCAGAGTTTCCCCAGGTTCAGCCTATTATGGCAGTCTGGGCTGTTACATTTTTTTTTTTTTTTACTGTTGTGCCATTTCAGCATTATGTTATCTCAGTGTTACATTATCTCAACATTACAAAGAAATTTTAACCTGATGAGCCACCATTTAGTCACTTTTGGATGTAACAGACAAGATTTGCATCTGGATTTAAACCTAAAATAATATTGAATCCAAATTAGACTGAACTAAACGATGTGATTGAAACAATTTGGTATTTAATGGCAGTGGAAGAACAAATCCTTTCCCTCTCCCAAATGAGGTGTTATTGGACCATTTTTATGAATTTCATTATTTTTTTCTTCACAAAATTTCCTTCATTAAAAGCAACCTCAAAGCCGTATAAATGTTATATATTTTATAATGCAAAGTAGCATATTAATAATGAATCAAAGAAAGAATAGCTTGTCTCTGAGTACAATAATAACAGATTCCCAGGCCTCTCTCATTACCAAGTAGTACTTGATTTTTACATGGAAATCTCTTATCCAGCCCCCAACTGTTTAATTTTCTCATTAAGTACTACCTACATTTTCTTCTGGCAAACCTATCTGTTGTAACCTAGAAACAACAGAGTAATGGAAGATGATGCAACTTAGGAAAGATGAACTGGACTGAGTTTCCTTACTAGGCATCCAAAGGGAGACATCCATCATCATTACTGCCTGGGACTCCCAACATCTAATTGCTTCAGTAAATTGGGATATCTCAGGCTATCTGCATCCAAGTGCTTGGTCTGCAGCATGGCAGCTCTTGGGAGAAGTTAAATTAGCACTGGAGACCATCTCTTTCATTAAGCATCAGATTTTGTAAAATTAAGTGTCTCTCTAGAATGAGAATACAATGGGAAGTATGATAAAGCTAATTAATATTACATAAATTCACCCATTAGGTTCTCTAGAGTTGATTTCAACATATCTGGAAGGAGATCTATCAGATGACATCTTTCTATTTCAAGGTGACACAAAATATGGAATATTCATATTTCAATTTCAAAATTGTGCCTTCTAGGAAAGAATAATAGCTTTGAGTAATTCAAGCACAAGCAAATTCTACTTCTCAGCATTACTGTATTTGTATTTGATACATGTTCTTAAATTTAAAAGGGAATAATTGACATATTTTATAATCAGCTCTACTAGTTCAGTTCAATTCCTTTTATTGGAGAGCTACAATTAATTCTAGATCCATTTTAGTCAGATTTCATGCTGGGATGTTGTACCAGGACCGTTGATATTGCACATGTAGTTGATCCGTGGCAGAGCCAGGATTGAAGTGAACACCCTTTTATCTTGGTTAACAGTTGGTTGGAAGGAGATTGTCCCTATGATCCTTCTTTGTGGGGGTCAACTAGGTTCTACTCTCTTTGCCCTCCTATTCAATATCTCCAGGAAATTGCTGAGTGAGGTCATAAGACAGTGTGGAGTTTTGCATCATTAATATACTGATTACCAATTATATATTTCAACCATAGGTTGGCCAAGTGAGGCTATTTATGTTCTGTCCTAGTATCTGGAGATTGTATGGAGAGGTACCTTCCCCAACTCAATCCTACTGTATAGCGGTAAGCGTTGGGCCACCCATACCTGGGATGTTTATTCTTTAATCTTTCATGGGGAAGCATATCCCCATTCAAGAGTGATTTACTATCTGAGGGTCTTCCTGGACTCACAGATCCTGCTCAAGAGAGGTGGCAGTTCTAGCCAGGAATCTTTTTGTACTCCATCTGGTCCACCAATTGTGTCCTTTTCTAGATTGGGAGAACCTTCAGATAGTCATTTACAGCTTGTGCTATTGCAATATGTTCTACACGGGAATGCCTTTGAAAACTGCCCAGAAAGGTTAAGCAACCCAGAATGCAATAGCACAAGCAGTGATGGGCATTTTTTGTATGCTCATATCATATTTCTAATTTGTGACCTGCACTAGTTGCCAGTTTCCTTCCAGGTGCAATTGAAAGTACTGGTCATTAGTTGCAAAATCCTACATAGCATACAGACTAGAGAGAAACCATCTCTCTCTCCAAATATTTGCTCAGCCCGATTAAACAATGTCATCTTTTGGGATCTTGGAAGTTTACCTTGTCTATAATAATGCCTCCCATTTGGAATGAGGGTTTCCTCAAAAGTAGCCTCCCTGCTACTTTTAGTGGGTCCTGACAACCTACTTATTAGCTTAGGCCTTGGCTGGGATGGCTATAATTTCTACAGGTATAGAAATGGATGGCTTTATTACTGCCCAGGTTTTTGTTCTTCACCATCTTTGGTTCCTTGGTTTTATTACTTTATTATTTGGAGCAGGGATCTATGTTTTACTTGTAAATCACCAGGAAGTTGGAGGTTGAATAGTGTACAAATTCAATAGATAAATAAAAAAGCAAAGAAGCTACTTCTTTCTGAGTTTCCTCGTTTCCTCAATTTAATAGAACTGATGGACTTTTGGGGATGAAATACTTTTATTGCAGGTGACTAGAAACAATGAAAGACTGTGTCACTAGACTCCCCCTCCCCTCTCCATTTCCTAACTATTTCAACTTATCTTTCCCTGGTCCCATGAATGTAGAGGGGTGTATGTGTGTGAGAGAGAGGGAGGGGAGGCTCTTTGCTTCCCTCCACCAATCTATAATATATTTGTAAATAAATCAACTGTAAGAATGCCATGTTGTAACTTCTCACCACTAATGGAAATGAGGCTGACTTGCTTATTCTCCATCACATAAAATCCATCATTCCCAAAGTTGCCAATTATTAGAACCTGCAGCAGATTATGAACTTGGCAGCTTGAAAAATAAAGAATGATTTGACAGAAGTAGAAGCTTTCTTTAAATTAAATATTGACATTGTTAATACAACAGTATGTCATTTTGGATTATATGATCTCATTTTGTAAGTATTTCTTCTGGTCTCTCAGCCCACAATGTGCCAAATATAGAATCTGGCAGCATAGAAAGTAGGAAGCTTTTATAATGAAAGTTTAGAAAGCACATACCTGGGCTCTTGAAAAGTAGGTGGAAGAAAGATTTATACCAAGGTTCTTTGAAAAGGCAAGATAAATATGAGGTTCTTTTAAAAAATAAATCTTGCATAAGCACGGCTTAATAACAATGATACTTTTAACACCATCAAACAATAATATCTCCCTATCCCAAGTCCTTGGACAGGACTTGATAGGTGGATAAAAATGTCAAATCCAGTCTAAACATCCAACTGATTGTGTGATGAACCATCATAATTAGCAGCAGCAGCCTGATAATTCATTTTCTTATATTATTCTAATCTGAAGCAGATGGCACACTTGACTCAGCTTAAGTCTTCCAATAGAGGAGGAGGAGAAGAAGCTTTTATAGGGAGTTCACAACATTTATACATTTATAAATTCTATACATATCCCATACACAGGCAATGGTGGTGAATACTGAGGTGTGCTATTCTAACTAATAAATGATTGTATTATTCAGCTGGTTTATATAAAATGGGTAATATTCTCTTCCATCAGTGCGAAACTTTAAGTGTTGTTTCTCAATATGACCCAATAAATTATTCACTCAATTCTCCCTATCTTCTAACCAAACATTTCTTCCTCCATCCTCCTTTTTCTGTCATTCCACACCCCTCCTGCTCCTATCTACCTTTTCATTTTTAGCTCACTTAGTTTTGAGCTTTTGCATTATTATTGCGTATTTGAATGGTTATTTCCCTTAAATATGGTTTCCTTCTTATTCAAACCTGGAACTCTCCTGAATCTACCAGTACCGCCCTCTTGCATATGACTGTTGACCCTGGGGAAGTGGAAATAGCTCATAATGGCCCTATTCAATTATTTAATAAATAAATTAGGAGCTTTCATCATATATTTCAGAAGCTATTGGACTTCCTAAGGAAAAGTTGCTTTGTGTTTCTTGAATCCACAGCTAATCAGTTTAATAAGATGAGTGTAAGTTCTACTACTGAGACAAGGCAAAAATAATATTCACTATCACTGTAGCATTTATCATTTTAATTTTGAACCATATCCATTCTGTGATAGCAAATCCCTTTCCAACCCAATGCCAAATCCCTTCACAAAGTTTGATCATTAAACACACCACCTATTCATATAGTGGCTGGCTAAATCTTCAAGTATTTCAATCCAGTATTATAGGATTAATGGACTGCGATGATAAGGGTGAAAACAGGCAGGCTATCAACAACCAAATGGGCAGAGTTCATGGAAGGTTACTGCAATTTTTGCCATTCTCGTGCTGAGCTGCCAATTGAAACAGCTCCTTGACTCTGTGGTCCCTGATACGTGTATCCATATGAGAAGAGTAAGGAAAATTCCTAAGGTGTGTTGTTCCAATTGTGGAAAATTCTGTCTGTCCGTTTGTCTTTCTCTTACACAAATACCTATAGATAAACTTTCATAAAAACAATCATTTTAAAATATTAATATCTTAATTTGTACGTTTGGCAAGTACAGTAAGTATAAAGAATGAACTTCATTTCTCTTTTAGTTTTTGGTCCTGTTTAGATGTGATTTTTTCCCCACAATGGTATTTGGGGAAAGTCTGTATCCCCCCTTGTGTTACAAATCTTCCTGGGGCTTATTGGCCTTAACAAGTCCTATAAAGGGAATGCTGACTTGGCAGCTTCACATCTTCCCTTCAGACGGCAGCTAAGCAAACGCAGAACAAATTGGTTATTTTTTTTCTCTATTTCTCCCTTTCCTTCCTCACATTCCATGGTTCACAAGCACCATGATGTTTTTGAAAAAGTTCCTTCCATTGTTGTGTGAAGGATAGAAATATTTTGAGTGGGAGTGAAGCTCTGCAGTAACTTGGGGCAAGAAATAATTTTTGCTCCTTGTTCCGATCATACAAGGCTTTGGTGGCAGTGAAAACAATTCAAGGTCATTTTCAAATTGCTTTTGGGGAATAAAAGCATTGACTGTGGAAACGTTTTCTGCTGGCTGAGGTCAACACAGTAGTCTTAAAACAGTTCTGTGCTAAGATGACATTGATATTTTGGTTACCACAGAATTGTACCACAAACATCATCCAAACCATTGATCTGAAATGAATTCAAGAGTCATCCAGTCCACCTTTACCAACTAAGGTGATCCATTAGTGTGATATTGCAACAACACACACACACCCGACGAATCTCTTCAAAATCTCTAACAAAGGAGATTCTGCTGCCTTTCAAGACTGTCTGCCCCACTGTCACCAGTTCTTGAGGTCAGGATGTGTTCGAAATTTGAATCCTTTGATTTCGATGTGGTTATTCCTTGTTTTCCTCTTCAGGCATTCTGATGCTAAAATAAAGGACAGTGACCAACCAGCAAAATATTAGCGGTGAAAAATACAGTGTAACTTAATAGTTGCATAGCAGCTGGCACCCATCAAAAAGTCCAGTCCAGACTTTTGTTGCCAAATTCTTTTCCTGAAGTATAAAAATAAAAAAGGGAGGGAGGGAGAGAGAGAGAGAAAATCCAAGCTTATTACAGGATAAACACAACAATAAGTACTTGTATATTTTGTCCTCTTAAAACACAGTTCTAAAGAGGGAGGAAGACTGCTGAAGTGGAAGGGATGTGAGTCACTGTTGTTGCACAAGCAATCGCCTAAAGCAAAAAGTAATAAAATATGGAATATATCATACAACAGAATCATAGCACTTAAGGGAATCAACTGTCGTCGTTTTGTGTTCTACTGTAACATAATAGTTGTCTTGTTCCAAATCAATCATTGGTCCACCTAGCTCATAATGTTGCCCTGACTGGCAGCAACACTCCTGAATTTCAGGCAGGAATTTTCTAGCCCTTACTTGAAGAGGCTGTAGGTTGCACCTGCGATCCTGCATTCAGTTGATATGCTTTGTATTTGGCTAAAGCTAAGGCCTCTTTAAGTGAGAGAGACCCAATGTCTCTCCAAGACTTATCTCAGAATGGACAGGAACAAAAGTCCTGATTTGTTTAGTTCAGCAGTACCAAAAGCTCATTTCGTTTCTTCCAGGGGCAAGAATTGGAGTAATCCCCTTCTCTTAGCATGGCTAAGAAAGCTTGAAATCAGAAGAGGGCACCACCATTTATCCCTGGAGCAGCTGACCTTGCCTCCCCCCCCCCCCCCGCAGCTGCTGAAAAGGTGAACTGCAAAGCTGCAACATATTTTCTGACTCAGTGCATCACGTTGAATTACATGTCCTCCAGGAAGATAAATTATAATATAACTCAAATAAAGCCAAGGACAGAATAGGAGTATATTATCATATGAGAAAAAAAAAACCACACTTTTATTCAAAACCATTAAACTAGTAATGGTTATTGAAACAATCAAGTACGTATGCAAGACTAGCAAATGGAATAAGCTTGGAGCATTACGGGGTCATACAGCTGAAATAAGCCAACTGCCTACTTAGTGTATGAATCAAAATTAAGCTACAATAGTTTGATTGATTTTGTTTGCAAATTGAGAGAAACCTAGTTTCTCTAATATGCAAACCCGGATTATACCCTAATATGTTTTGTGAACTCAATCCAACAATTTTAAAGAACTACCAACCTTCCTTTTTTTTTAAACAAGAGCTGTTGGATTATAGTTATGAAGAGCCCTAGTTGAAGCAGATTAACTGGATCATTTTCAATAAGGATTCAGGCCTATTGTGAAATCAAACTCTTTGACCACTCTTGTTGATAATCTTTGGCAGGACCAGGGTACAGGGAGTATGATTATCCTGGTTCTCTCAAGAAATCACTGTTTTTAACACCATTAACCATGGAATTCTTTTGGACTCCCTACGCATATTGAAAGACACAATACTAGTTTTTCCAGTGTTTTCCTCCTTCCTAAGAGGCTAATTCTAAATGGTGATGATAACTGGGGAGAGGCCAAATCTTTGTTCAATCCATTATGGGGCATCTCAGGGTTACATTCTCCTTTTTTGTTTAATACCTGAAATTCCATCTACTAGCATGGGATAGCATACCATCAATATTTTGATAATACCCAGGTACAGTATATAACTTTGCCCCAAGCTGGACAGAAATGCAATGAAATTTTGACTTGGTACTTGCCAGGTATTAGGATCTGGATAAGGAAAAACAGGCTTAGACTGACTCCTATCATGACATAGTAGCTATAGATATGAAAACCACTTGAATTAGAGATGGTTTTATTTTTACTCTCAATGGGTTAACAAGTTTCTAGATGGACTACTATTTGAGGTCTCTTTTAGGCAGAGAGTGCCACCAGTTGAGGTTTTTCCTGGATCAAGAGATTTATTCAATCATTCATGCCCTTATCTTCTAATGGTTGGGTTATGGAAGTGTGTTCTATGTAGGCTGCCCCTGAAGACCACCTTACCCATAATTCATAGCAGCCTTAGTAGACATGAGTATACCAAGGTTTGCTTCTGCAACAACACTATTACAGAAACTGCACCTGTCTTCTTCCAGATGCAATTCAGGGTGCTAGTTATTACTTGTAAAACTCTAAATGGCTTGGGGCCTGGGTAACTTTATGACTGCTTTACTACATTTATTGAATGTAGTAAGAACTGGGAGAGAGGGATTGCCAAAGGTCTCACTACTAAAAAAAATGTCTTCTTTAGGGATACCGGACAAAAGCCTTTGAAGTGATGGTCATTTCCTTTGGGGCATCGTACCCCTGGATATTCAGACCACCCCCTTCTTAAAACTTTTAGATACCTGTAACAACTTGCCTCCACAGAACGGCATTTGGGGATGAGTAGGGCCATGGTAACCCAAATGATGGCAAATTTGACTGATGGGTTATTAGCTGTATTTTTTAAGTGTAGATTCAAATTATACTCCACTCAGAGCTTCTGGAAATAGGTCAACCTAAAAGTTATAGTAAATAATTAAATCTATCAATTCCAGCCATTTGTGATTTATTCAATAAGCCATTCTTAATCAAACGATGGCTTAGAATTTTTTATTAGAGCAAATAAAAAGCATCTATAAAGCAACTATATTATGGGGGAAAGTAATATACAGCGACGATAGACACTTCAGAGGAATGGAATTGGCCAATAATTTGTTTGATTACTTTGATTTTTGATTTGTGGCCTGGTTGTTAAGATTCATTTGGAAGGATACCATTACTGGGGGGGAAATCTCCACATGGATCATGACCTGTTAGTTACACTGTTAATCCTACCAATTTTATATGCCGAAGAAAATTGTTAAGCACACACCAAAGGAAAAAAAAGTATCACTCTCCTGGCAATTCAAGCATTTATTTGAAGCAATTTAAAATGAATCTGGACAGTTTGAAATGCCTGAGCGCTTCATTGCCTGCTGAATGGATGATTTAGCCTTTTAAATTGACTTTGTGATGTGTAATCCAATGGAGCTGTTTTTAAAAATTCTGAAGTATCCATTGATTCCTATGAACAAACATGTCTCCCCTTGTCTTAAAAGGAGAACATTTTTTGTTTTTAACTCAAATCTGGTCTCCAAAAGGAGCTAGTTGAAAAGGAAACCATTTTTTTCTGAACCAGAATTTTGTGAAAGCAAAAAGACATCTTTATATATTTCTCTCATGTCCCATTGGCTGTGTTTAACTGAATTTAATTAAGATAGCAGCAACTGATGTGAAATAATAGCTCAATATACAGGATCCAGTTGTCTATTGAAAAGCTTCTCTGTTTAGGAGAACTTTCAGCATTCATATTTACTATTTAGTGTATTCCCTACAATGTCAGGGAAATTACACACAATGCAGTCCTGACAGCCTAGAATGATTCATGCTCTTCAGTGCTTATATTTGTGCACTGCGGGAGGTGAACTAGCTTTTACACCAGCTAATTAGCCACATTTGGGTTGATGGCTCTTCCGAACTCCTCTTCCAGTCTCACCTTGCCTCATGTCATGATGCCTTGTATCCATTCAGGCCCAATCCCAGCTTCTGCTCTCCGCACACATGAACACAATTAGGTTTTCCCCATCGAAGTTGTACCCATCAATCTACTTGCAATATTGCATGCTTTTGATCTGCTGAGTGAATAGGAGCTAGAGACTGAACGATGGGAGCTCACTCTATCTCATGGAGCAGGCTTGAATTGCCAGAGTGCAGACCATTTCTAGCTAGCAGTCCCAGCATCATTAAGCCTTTGGGCCACTGTGTCCCTTCTCAGGATCCATATTTTCAATATAAAAAAAACCCTCCGTATAGATGACTATCAGAAAGCTAAAGGATTACCTTTGAGCCATCAATAATCTTCAGTTCAATGCACTGGAACGGCCTGGTATGAGGGGGGAAAAGTCAATGGAAGAAAGATGACATGAATAACTAGCACTAATCATGTAAATGACCCACTTCCAATCTAAGGTTGTTTTGATGTAGGATGATTTCCTGGTGGTCTTTGAATTGGAAGGCGTGAAACAATAATTTAAAAGGAAATTTCCCTTGCTACTATGCATGGTCAATCCAGCAGAATTCTCCTTTGTGTTCTTTATCTTCTTTATTATTGGTGACAACAGTTAACTTGGTCAGCTTACTTCTCATTCATCACATTATATGCTTCATGAAGACGCACCAGCCCCAGTCAAGCTCTTGAACAATGAATCTACCTTCCAGTTTTTTTAATGGCTATTTGTCTTTAATCAGTTACTGATTCATGAACTGTCTACCTTGATGTTATTAAATGACGCATGATTATTGTATCTGAAGAATCACAATAGCACAATTGATTTCCATGATAGCATATTAGTTCTGGCCTCTTGATGCATCTGATCGAGCAGGTTTTTGAAAGGCAATGAAACCTGCAAATCCTGTGAGTTGGAAAAATAGGTGGATGGAATACATATAACTGCATACATAGCGTACTTTTGTTATATGTTGCAACAGGCTGTAACACAAAGGTTTTGGAGGATAGAAAAGCCGGATAGAAATAAACAAAATATCAAATCCAGTCTAAATGTATAGCTGACTGTGTGACTAATCATAATTTTACTTTTAGAATATATCTTTGGTCAACTCAAAGTGGCACACATACCTAATACTTCTATTTTCCCAACAACCATCTTGTGAGGTGATTGGGTTGACTGGCCCAAAGTCATCTGGCCAGCTTTCATGCCTAAGGGAGGCTTAATTCCAGGTGAAATTCAAGGTGCTGGTTGTCAGGTTTAAAGCCCTTCATGCTTTGGGACCAGGTTATCTGAAGGATCATTTCTTGCCAGTAACACCTACCCGACCCATCAGAGTGGAGAGGCAGGGAATGTTATGGGTCCCATCCCCGAGTGAGATACATCTGGTGGGACCCAGAAGAAGGGAGGCCACTCCAGAGGGAGTGGTGGCTCCCTCTCTCTGGAACATCATTACCCCAGAGATTAGAATGGCCCCCACTCTAATACTCTTCCAGAAGGCGCTGAAGGCTTGGTTCTGCCAGTGGGCCTGGGGAACCCAGAGCGGGATGGAGCCCATTAAACAGCTCATGTGATCTGCTGTCGCCAGGGTGGGGGTGGGTGGGAATGATTTTGTTATATTGTGCTATATTAATTTATTTGATTCTTTTTGTTAGTTTTATTGTTTCAAATGTGGTTTTATTTTCTGTAAGCTGCCTTAAGTTACCATGGATGAATAGGCTGCAATATAAATTCAATAAATAAATAAATAAATAAATAAATAAATAAATAAATAAATAAATAAATAAATAAATAAATAAATAAATAAATAAATAAATAAATAAATAAATAAATAAATAAATACATACATACATACATACATACATACATACATACATAACTAAACTCACTCTCCTGGTTTCTAGGCCAGCGCTGTGTACAGTTGCATTTGAGTACAAGGCATATTATAAACATTTTATTCAATTGTATTGGAGACAATATATGCAAAATCTTATTAGCCAATAGTTATAATCCTTATTCCCATTCTATATATAGGCAATACGTTTTAACAATGAAAATTCTTCAGATTAAAAAGTGGCAGAGCAACATACGACTTGGTTTTTTTGAAATTGGAATGGCTTGCTTTGCTTATAAAAATGCACCCTCTGTAATAACCCAAAATACTATCTGCCAGCACTCAATTCCTGCTTTCACCTGTAAACTACAGTCTATAATTTTATGTGTCACAACTTTAAGATGTAACAGTGAAGGGTTACTGCTAGCTAAAGGAAACCTTCCTATAATTTACCCACTACAGGTTTAGATAGGTTTAGCTCAATTAATCTCACTCGGGTTCTCACAGACTTTCACTGGAGTGGGAGTTAAAATCAATCCCAGTGTGTTTCACTAGATAATGAAGTTAGCAATGCTCCAACAGGGTCTCAAAGAAATCTTTCTCCTTAATAAAGAACATTTTCCCCCACACAGTGAACCATTTTCAATAACAAGCAGCCAAGTGAATGCTCTTTGGATCAAGAGAACTTACCTACTGAAGAAAACAAGGCAAATCTATTCTCCTTCATTTACTCTTTGACCAAGGAACAAAACATCTGAGTAAACCTTTTGGGATAAACTAACTTTACAAAAGCTTTTGAATAAAAAACATTCAGTGGGAAGAAAAGACTAGAAGTTGGCACCAGAGGAAACTGTTCATAAGGTAAAAGGTTCAAACAAGAAACAAATATTCCACAATGAAGTCCCTTTGATTTAGGAGAAAGACTTTTTAAAAGTGTATTTATAGCAGGATTGTATTCATTATACGCTGTCTTTTTTACCCTGAAACGCAAAGATATGGAGGGCTCAATTTGCCATATATTTAGCCACCATAAACTATTACTGTAAGAGCACTGGAGAAAAAAAACACAGGTCATGGTCATAATGTCTACCAATAATTTAATTTACGTATTCAAGGCATCAATGATGACATCTCCTTGGAGAATGCTGTCAAGCAATAGGAAAAACGGCCTCAGGAAATGAGTTCTTTTTCATTGGAGGTGTATATTTACCAACAAGACAGTAAGGACATGCTAAACATACTGTCATGAATTTGTTTAGTCCCAAATAGGCCATGCCAATCCAATTCTAAATTCTGGAAGGTCAACTTCAAAAGGGGCTGATGCAATGGGTTGATTGATACTTTAAAGTTATAATTCTTCCAAAACACACTGGGTCAGAACAGGCTGTTATTTGGTTGATTTATTCCATGATTTTGCACATTCCTACTAAACAGTTTGAAAGATGTTTGTAGGGCATCGTAAACTGCAGCTCCTGTGTTGAATAAGGGATTGTCTAAATTAGGGAAGGCAACCATTGGCCAAGACCTGCATGTACTATTTATTTATTACATTTATATGCCACCATATCATTCTATGAAGAGATTCTTGGGAGAGCAGGCTACAGTTGGTGACATAACGACGCACTGCTGGAAAGGCATAGCTAGCTAGCAAACATATAACTTTTGAATTCACTCCCAAGAAGATGTGGTGCTGGGTACCAGCTTGGTTGGCCTTAAAGAAGAGTTGGATCAATTCATGGAAGTCTTGAGGATCAATAGATATTAACTTTGATGGCAATGTGCCTGCCCAGAAGGCTATCTGCTGGGAAATTACTGGGCTTTCCTTGCACAGTTGGTGGGCCACTGTGAGAAAAGATTATTGGATTAGATGGTCCACAGAGTCAATCTACCAGGGTACTGCTTATGTTCTCATGTTAGCATCTTATTGCAAAGATCTGAATTTGCTATAAACCATTTGTCTTAAACAGGACTTTTTATTTTTTGTTTATTGTTACCAAAACTGATTACTTACAATTATATTTTTATAGCAAATACTAATGTTCCCTTTACTTTGATGAAATTTTTTAAAATATTATCTTAACTTTGAGTATTGTAATGAAAAAGCATAAAGACTTGATGGATGTCCTATAGAAAGTTAATGTATAATTTTTTTGAGACATTTATTCTTAAATACCTTCTTTCAAAATACTATTATCATTTAATGAAGCCCTCTATTGCCGTTATATCAAAATCATACTTTATCTTCCAATTATAAACCTGTCTGATCAATGTGAATATCAAAATCCTAACAATTCTTTTAGTAAATAGATTGCAAAAGGTGGTATTTTTGGTGGTCAAGAATGATCAAGTTTGGTTTTGTTAAAAGCAGCCAGGGATCAGACAATATTTGACTTGGTGATCTGTTTGAGCAAATATAAAAGGAGCTCAAGCTACAGTTTTATCACCCACATGCTTAAAAAACTTTCCACAAATCATATAGACAATATATTTCTTTAGTAAGCAATCTAGGTTTGGATTTGCTGAAGAAGATATAAATTAGATTTGGGTTTTATATGTAGTTTCTACATCCAAAGGTAAAGATACGCTTTCAGACACATTTCTAGTTTATAAAGGCACCAGGCAAAGATTTTGATTTTTAATATTTGGAACTGCTGGTTTGTAAAATAATGATTATGGTAGTAATGATGATATAATAAACTTGTAGGTCTATTATTAGGAAAAATTACAATATTCATTATCTAGAGGATTTACCTTTTCTAAAAAAAAAAACAGTATATATTCAGTGTAGTATATTGTTCTTATTAGGAAAAAAGCTCTCCTGTCACAATGATGTATGAGGATCAAAACAAAGTTATGACCAGGAGCAGGTATTTTGTGAAACTTTTCAGATCATTTGCAATGAAGTTTGAGTCTCTTAAATAACACTCACTTCAAACCTCCAAGGGACTGTTTTGATGTGGCTGTTTTTGCCTTCAAGTTATAAAAGACTGTTTAGATTTCTCCACTGATAAAAACTTTCAAAACCACTCATTGTAACTCTTGCTTTGAAGAAATCTTATTTGAATATTTTTTACTTGTAGGAAACGGTTATTATGGTGGTTTCAAGAGCATTCCAGAGTATGTATTCATGCATACCAATGTTTCTTCTCACAAACTGAATCAGGTAATAATTGTATCAGCCTTTCCCATTAGATATGCAACCTTTATCTAGCACAGCCCTTCACAATCCAACATTCTCTGGATGTGTTGAAACTTCACTTCTAAGAATTATTAGTTAAAATGGTCAAAGGCGACCCAAAACCATTTGGAGAATGTCTGACTGAGAACAGCTGGTCAATTTTCAATGCCACAAATGTAAAAATTATGACAGCATGCTTAATTATAGGCACTTGACTCTGCAAAATTACTCACTGACATGAACTAGAATATTGCATTATCATGCCAGCATCTTGGAATGAACAGCAGAAATAGTCACAAGTGTCTTAAACAGGACGGTGAGAATATGTATGCATCTCTCTTAAAGGAGTTATCTCCAGCCTATCGACCACTCATTATGCTTTATAAGGATGATGGTATTATGACTTCTTTCCTCACATCACCTTGATGTAATGAAAGAACTAAGTAGCCCCAATGACCTTGAATGGTGCTCATGAGAATGTGAACTTCAGCAGGACAACCTTTGCCTTCAAAAAGGAAATTAAGGTTAATCTACAATGAGGTGAGAGCAGGTAGGGCTCTGAAACTGTTGTCAGCCCATCTAGGAAAAGGCAATCCAAAATTAAACTTGGAAAGAAGGCAATGACAAACCACTATAGAAATTACATCACCTTGACATTTAACATGAAAAATCTTGGTTGGATCATATTTCGGTGGAAACAAAACACCGAAATTTGCAACAAGAAGAAAGGGCATAATGCCCCCTAAAAAATAACTGCAGCCCAAACATTGTAGAAAAGAACATTATGGGATTGGTTTTGCTCTTGGAATTGAGTAAATATAAAAAATAAATTATATTTCTAATGATAATTATTTGTTTATTGCTAGCATCTGATTTAATCAAGCATCACTAGATAGTCAATCCTGGAATCAAGTCAACTACATAAAAAAAATTGAGAATGGAGAATTGCCATCCAGAGTGGAGTTTGTGAAACATTAGAAAATTGAAGAGAGTAAGTTTGCCAACAAAATACAACCAGGACAGCGATAATATAAAATCAATGTAGGGAACAGATTTAGCGTGCTTAGGTTAATGCAAAAGGGAAACTGAGAAGTTTGTCTTTTACATTAAGTAGTAAGAGACATTATCCAAATGAAAGCAGAAAAGCAAATCTTAAAATTTCAAAGAGGAAAAGATCCAAATGGCTTTCAGAATGGTAGGTTGGTCAGGGAAAGATGGAAGATGACAAGAGGATAAGCAGACCCTGCCAGAACGCAGGAATAACACTAGGAAGAAGAATGGAAAGTTGGAAGATGAAAGCTTTGCAGTACAGGTACACACGGTGACAGAATACAATTGCTGTCAATGGCAAAGAAGGATTGGTATCTCAAAGATGTAAAAAAAGAAGAGAGGAATAAGAAAACTCCAAAGGTTTACAGATCAGAAAAATCACAAGAAAATTTACAATTATTGCAAAATAATCATCTTCAAGAAGAATTAGGAAAGAGATAAGATATAGATAAGTGAGATTAGAAGAAAATGGAAACGCTAGCTAAACTTTTTACAAACAGGATTTGTTTGTGTGTAAAAAGCAGATTTGCACTGAGAAATGATTATTCAGAAATAGATTCTTCTACAGCATGAGCTGCAAGAGGCAACAGACAAGCAATTAACTAGGAAAGCACCAGGCACAGATGAAATGCCCACAGATGAAATGTTTTAAAGCTGCAGCAGAGGAGACAGTTAAAATTCTGAGAAATATTAGCAATATGGCCTGGGGATTTCAAAAGATTGTGCCTGCATTGACTGTAAAAGATGCAGGAAAATGTACAAATTATTGAGCTGTTGTTGGAATTATTTGTTGGATAATTCCTAATCCAGCAAAATGAATATGATTACTTTGTCATGCATAAACCATCATCATAAGAAGAGTGCCAATTAATGGGAAGATTCTAGAAAAGACAGATACATGGCATTGGGTATTTAACGTAAGATAACAAAGAGGTGAGAGAATACATGAAGGAGCTTTATTTTTGTTTCATTGACCATAAGAGGCCTCTGACATCAGCAGGAAGTTTTATTTTTTTTCAACAGAACAGATAAAGGTGGTCAGTTTTCGGGAGAGATTAAACCTAGGAAAAATGGCAATAATAAACTGAGGCAAGATCACAAACATTTCATTTTCAACAAATATCAGAATAGTTTTTTTAATCATATGGTTGTAAAAGCTGACAAAGAACAAAAATTATGGATTTGGACATAATTATTACAAACACTATGGAATACAAAAAGAATGACAAACCAGGTCTTAGCTGTATCAAGATTGACTGCTCCCTTAAGGAAGGGAGCAGCAAGCAGAAACTGTCACACTTAATGTGATACAAACAAATGATCTTGGAAAAAATGATGACACTTAATTATTGTTGTAGTTCACCAGTCACTTTATATGAGATGGGTGGCCATATATATTTGATTTAAAAAATAATATTTAATAAGGTATGTTTACTTACTTATAAACTTTACAGATTGATCCAGTTAAGTGACTCTGAGCACCCTTCACATATATAGTCAAAAATTAAAATCAGGATTATGAACCATAATGGCTGACAAAAATACAAGGACTACTTGTATTTTTGTCCATTCATTCTGCAATTGTAGCCAGCATTTTATGATGTTTATCTTAATTTTCTTCTGGCTGTTTTTCTGATTGGCATGGAGTGAGATGGGATTATGGTTACTCTTACAATAGTCATTTTTCATTGTTGTATTTTTGCAAGGTCTCTAAATCAAGCCAGTTGTTTTTAGTAGCCTATTTAGCCCTGTTCAGTAGCCTATTTTGGAATTCATAAAAATATGTTGGCTACCGAGACAATTAACAACATGCCATCTCCATTATTCATATTTCCAGAAATGACTTATAAGACATTGCTCTAGCAGCTGAGCAAGGCATAAATCCTTTAATGATACTGGATTAAAAAAATTAAAAAAAAACCCTGTGCTCCAGGCCATATATTTCCAATTCTTTATTGCAGAAGTAACTAGATTAACTTTAGAATTTCAAGTTATGTGGTTTGAGGGCGGGGCCCCTAGACTGCATCATTTCTAACAGAGAAAAGTTTAGATGAGCTGCAGTATTTTTTTTAATAAATGTAATTTGTATTGCTGTTCATGCATTGTTATCTGCAAATGGAGACGTGAACAGACAAGATGTGACTGCATCTTGATCTCACTTGACAGAAGCAAAATGTCTCTACTCAAGGCCTCATTTACTAACCAAATGACTCACAGGACCAGACAATGAATAGGTTATTTCATCACCAGATAATTTAAAGTTGGGATCCGCCCAGCCCCAACAGCTAGGACTATTACAAGCCAAGGAAATGCAACTTCGACAATCACACAACAATAAGTTAAGTGTACTTCGTAATAGCAGGATCTAACAAAGATCTAAAATTCTGCTCTAAATACATGTTTAACAATAATCATGGCGTGTGAGGTCAAAACTTCTAGTATATTTCTTTAATTAACCTATGACTGTAGTTGCAAACCACAAAGTATACATGTTGACTACCTTTGGAAGTTTGTATCTTAAAAAGAAGTAGAAGAAAATATGGAATGCAAGCTGTGAACCATTACCTTTCCCCGTCCTGCCTCCCTGGTAGAACTAGACCAACATGTCCAATGGTAAGTCATAGTTGGGAGTGTAATCCGGTCATACATTCCCAACTGCTCTGAAGCAAATCTCATCAAGGGTATAAGGAAGTACCTTAACTAGGGAAGTAACCTAGTTCAGGGGTATAGTTGTAGATTTCTGTCTATATTTCTAACAATGTCTTTTCAGGATAGCTCCGGAATTCCTCTCTATATAAACCTTCAAGATGCTGTTCACTAGACCCTTAAATATGCTGTCAACCTATCATACTTTTCACAAATGTAATGTTTCCATGTTATGTTTATGTACATTGTCTTCTCTTGCTATTGATGTTCTTCTGGTCACAGTTTTGATTACTATTATCACAAAGATCACAGCAACTTATCTTTGACAGGCTATTTTCAAAGTATAAAAGACTTGAATGAAATATAGTAGAGAATAAACGAAATTTGGACAGGGATCACTGAAAAGCAATCCAAAAAAACCTGAACATTCTCAATGGTTGAAAAATACTGAAGGATAAAAGCAGTCTTTAATTACAAGTAATCCTCAACTTATGAGCACAATTACAACCAGTATTTCCATTGCTAAGTAAGGTGGTTAAGTGAGTCACACCCAATTTTATAACCTTTTTGCCATAGCTGTTAAATGAATTACTACAGTTGTTAATTATGTAGTCATTAAGCAAATCCAGCTTCCCCATTAACTTTGCTTGTTCGAAACCAACTGAGCAGGTCACAAATGATGATGACATGATCCCAGGATATTGCAACCATAATTCTCTTTGCCAAGTACCCAAACTTTGATCACATGGCTGTGGAGATGCTGCAATGGTCATAAACGTGAGTTTGAATTGTAAGTAACTTTTTTCAGTACCGCTAAAACTGTTCAGTACCGCTTAGTAAGTCAAAAGTCACTAAATGAATGGATGTAAATCAAAAACTATCTGTAGTAAAAAGAAATATACAGCAATGTTTAAAATCAACAAATTGTTGGAGAACCAACAGGTAAATATCTTGTTCCATCCTGAAAATGATTGTTTTTTATCTTCTCTGCCCTAGTGCCCAGTCCTAAATCTTGCTGCATCAGCATCAGATCCAACCTGCCTGTATTTATATTCACGAAACAAGTTTCAAGTAACAGTCCCGCAGGCGTATTATAAGGTTGCCATTAGGACATTTGAAATCTAGAACCTAAGGCCGTGATGGTGAACCTATGGCACGCATATCAGAGATGGCATGTACAGCCCTCTCTGCTGGCACGTGTGTCATCGCCCCAGGTCAGATCTCCATGGCGTTTCTTTCGTGAGCTTCTGTTTCCCTGCAAACGACGAAACAGAAGCTCATGAAAGAACAAGATCTTACCGCTTCCTGCGCTGCCAGTGTTGGGATGCCCTGTCTCCTACTGGCCAGTTGGTCTTCAGATCTCTGCTGCGCTTGCGTTCATGTCTGTGCACTCGTGTGCATGTCCATGCATGTGCACATTTGCGCATGTGCAGGTTTGTCTGGGCACACACATCTTTCAGTTTGGGCATTCGTATGTGTGCAAGAGCCAAGGTGGCGCAGTGGTTAAAAGCAGCACTGCAGGCTACTGCTAGATCAGCAGGTCACCGGTTCAAATCTCACCGGCTCAGGGTTGACTCAGCCTTCCATCCTTCCGAGGTGGGTAAAATGAGGACCCAGATTGTTGGGGGCAATATGCTGACTCTCTGTAAACCGCTTAGAGAGGCCTGAAAGGCCTATGAAGCGGTATATAAGTCTACTGCTACTGCTATTGCTATTGCTATTGCAGTTTGGGCACTCAGTGTCCAAAAGGTTCACCATCACTGACCTAAGGGATAGGCATATCATGGTTACTCTGAATAAAAGCAACTGAAAAGCACAATGTTAAACATTAAATCAGAAAATACAATACAAAGTTCAAAGAGTTTATTCTGTGAAAAATGTGCACCAAACCAGAATGGAATTTGACTGATAATTATGCATCAACAATCTTTCTTACAATATCATCCCACAATTATTTACTTTATTTATATATCACATTCACAGATCATCATGCATGCAAAGACAAACAGTTCAAATGAGAGATTTCTTATCATTTGCTTTGCCAAGTCCATCTTGAAATTCTAAGATATCTTGCTCTGTCCGATTCTGAAAGTAAAATATCTAAAAGAGAACAAAAAAGAAGCAACATGAGATGGCTGCCATTTAATGGTAGATGGTTAACACTGTCAGCAAATTTGTCACAGCAATGGGTTTGACACACTTTTGGGGAGTTGCCTCTTTTTGTTTAATGTTTCAACGAACAATCAGAAGATCTGGATTTTATCTCCAGGTTAAAATGTAAGCTACTGGAAAAGCAATAAGTTGACCAACAACTGCAGTGCTGAAGGACACACCAGCAGTAGGAAGGGAAGTGAAGTGAAGCAGGAAAAAGGTCATAGAAACCTTTCCCAAGAAGGGAGGAGAAGGGTGGGGTTTCTTTCTATTCTTTTCTTTGTTTCTTTCTTTCTTTCCTTTCTTTTTCTTTCTTTCTTTCTTCTTTCTCTTTCTTTCTCTCTCTTTCTTTCCTTTCTTTTTCTTTCTCTTTTCTCTTTCTTTTTTTCCTTCCTTCCCATGCCCCTCACTTTCTTATACTTTTTTTCTTTTTCTATCTTAACTTTTAGTAAAATTATTTTTAATAAAAACCATTTCCCAGGATTCTCTTCTTGCAGCCTCGAGAAGGAGACTGTTTCAGCCAAATGGTGGAGTTATATTAAAAGGTAAAGGTTCCCCTCGCACATATGTACTAGTTGTTCCCAACTCTAGGGGGAGGTGCTCATCTCCGTTTCAAAGCCGAAGAGCCATCGCTGTCCGAAGACGTCGTGGTCATGTGGCCGGGCCTGGCTAAACGCCAAAGGTGCACGGAACACTATTATCTTCCCACGAAAGGTGGTTCCTATTTTTGTACTTGCATTTTTACGTGCTTTCAAACTGCTAGGTTGGCAGAAGCTGGGACAAGTAATGGGAGCTCACTCCATTATGCGTCACTAGGGATTTGAACTACTGAACTGCCAACCTTTCTGATTGACAAGCTCAGTGTCTTAGCCACTGAGCCACATCCTTTTTGGAGTTATATTTACCAATGAAAACAAAAAGGGAAAACAGCAAGATCGTTGAGATCTACTGCCCTTCTGCTGACACGATCCCTTGAGGCCTTTTTGATACTAGGATTCCTGAACCTTGAATTTGCCAATGGCAGAAGCTGGCAGGAAGATGCTGAGCCCAACAGCAGATTCTCTGCCTTTGTTTGAGAAACATTCATAGTCAGACCAACACGTCATGGGATCTTTGGGACAGTGTTCAAGAGGCCATTGATGGTATTTTCCAAAGAGCTGTAATTATATTTCCATAAGGTAAGCAAAATGACCTTTTCAAGGATGTAAAAGTTTCCAATAAACTATTTCACATTCATCTGAGACCAAACCCTCATCAGGTTTAATCTAGTATATTTCTGAATAGGCATGTGCAGAAGAAAAACAAAGGAAAATAATGTACTCTAAATATATCTTAATAAAGTTCCAAAACAAGCAATAGTATGGAAAATAAATGTAACCTGATATTCATTCTTGGTATTAGCAATCAATGTTGCTGATAATTCATTGAATGCAATACTAATCATGATTTTATATAAGCATGTCACATTAGGAATTAGCAATATGATTTTTTTTTAATCTGCAGACAAAAATCTGCAGATTCCAAGTACCTTAAAAATCTGAATTACATTTATTTTTCACTTTCTACATAGTGTACCACAAATGAAAAAAAGCCTATGAAACTTACTATCAAATGAAGTGGTATGAGTAAGTGATAACACTGTTTGCGAAGTGCACTGCCCTCTTTTATTGAGATAACAATGTTATCTCCTAATAGTTTAAGAGCCACCTTATACAGACGTGTCTCAGAAACTTTAGACATTTGGAAATACAGAGCAAACAAGAAGAGATTGGCATTTTACTTCTCTATTCTGTGCCATTCTCAAACATACCAGAAACAAGCCAACTCAACACCTTATGCAGAGACTTGCATAAACTGCATCAGAAGCACTCAAAATTTCACCACAGGGAAACTGGTAGAAGATTGAAATGTTAAAGTTAACTGTATGTCCTCCCTATTATCTGTGTATCTGAAGACTGGAACTACCTTTAGAAAGCGTTTGTTAATATCTAACCCGCATGTGGCTTCTTGTCATTCAAGACCAGTATGTGTCATATCCTAAATTCTCAGTCAGCACAGACTGTCTCTTGGCCTCCTCCTGACATCCCTTCAGGAATTTTAGGAGTCTATCATATCCTTTCTCATTCTCCTCAAGGCTAAGCACGCTCAGTTTTCATAATTTCTCTTTTATGGACTTACATTTCCAGTCTCTTAATCACCCCCAAAGTTCATTTAGCCTAGTACTGTCCATGCTACACATCGGTTGCTCCCCTGAATTTTGTATCTTGACATCAAGGCCCAAATCTGACATTTTCTGCATGCAATGCTTATGAGCAATCACTCAATCTCACTGCTATTCCTGCATAATTCCACGACCATGGAGGACTGTGATAGGGCCACCGGTTACATTCACACATATAAGCAAATTGAGTACATTGAGAAAACTATGGCATTCTCATTTATCAATGATCATCATCATGATTATCATAATCATCATCACAGTGATACTATTTCAGCAAAGAAAATACTGCCCATATGAAGAGAAATTAAATGTGGATATACGTTTCAAGGCCGCTGAGCCACTGTTCTTTGAAGTCGTTTCCACGGTCATGCAGTCAGCATGATGTCATGGAAAACTGTTTCTACCCACCAAAGTGGTACCTATTTATCTACTTGCATTTGATGCTTTTGAACTGCTAGGTGAAAATGGGTGCTCATATTACAGGTCTTGAACTCAAGAAAAGCTGACAAATTCAGTGCCTTAACCACTGAGCCATCGCACCGCCAAGAGATGTATGAAAGGCTTTCAGAAATAATGTGTCTGCAATTTTTATTTACTTTTATTTACTATCTTGCTTTTTAAACTGGTTGTTCATTTCCATCACTTCATCTCACATCACAACTGGGTCTCCCTCACTCAGAATAGTCAGCACTGATTGAAAACTCCTCAAAGCTTCATAAAGCCCTACCCAGAAATATTATTGATTCTTTCTGCCACCTTCTGCTTAGCAAACACAAACTTCCCTACTAAGTTAAATTCTTGTGTATCATAATTGATACGCAAAAGGCACACACTCTAGAACAACTCCTTCAAAGATTATGACTTGCTGATGTCCACACAACCTACGTTTCTTAAGATATGGCAGGCAGATTATAAAAGTTGGCAAAAGTTTGCAGAGGTAAACCTGTCTGCCATCAATCTTTGCCTTGGGAAAGCAAAATGTCTCATAAAAATATGTATGAGCTCTTCCCATTTCTTCATTAACAGAACTGTCTGTCATAAGCAAACAGGTCAGTATTTCCTAAATAATTTTCAAATGATCTTTTTATCTTTTACAAAATTGTACTTCATAAGTTATGACGGTTCCTATTTATGGGAATGGATACGACAAGGAAACAGAACTCTGGAATAATAAACCTGATTTTACTTGTAAATTTTAACTTTTAAAAACTGTTTTTAACCTATGCTTATATTCATGTATGTGGTTTTATCGTGCAGTTGTAAACTGTCAAAAGTCATTTAGGTGACGTGGGCATTGTAGAAAATCAATAAACAACTAAACAAAGTTCATGTTGAAGCTTCCTTTTGTCAAACATAAGGTTATTATACAAACCCCTTATTCGAGAATATGGATGTAACACTTGTAACCAAACGACATGCTGTATGTGATGATGGGTTTTTTTTTCTTTTTTTTATTTTGTTGTGTGTGTGTGTGTTTGTTTAATAAAAATAAAAAATTATATTAAAAAAATAGATTATTATACAAACCCCTTCCAATCAGCACCGTACAAATGTCTTCTCTTTGTAATTGGCTATTGGTCCAAGCAATTAAGGAAAGCCTTCCATTTGCACGGATTTATTATTTCTCTGGATTATTTGCTTTGCTGTCATGATGGAAGTTGAACACCTGAAAGACTTGCCTTGAACATTTCTTCCTTTGGTTGATTCAAAGGTGATTTACAAGAACAATTCTGCAATCCTCTGGACAGAAATAATATTCAGCACAGAATTCCTGGATCAATATGCATAGGTTTACACACGAGACAGGCAAGTTTTCCTATTGAAGCTAATAAGAATCATTTCCAATTAAGCTTGCATATTATTGGGTTTAACAACCATTAAGAAAAGAAAAATTAATTCAGAAAGAACTTAACCGCAGAACATGTTGCTGATTCAAGCAGTCACTGTAAACAGAGCCATGGAGACACTTTTTATTATGGTGTTTTTCTGGTCAGAGAAGAGGATTGCTTGTGGTTTCTCCCAAGCAGGGGATTTATTTACAGGCTAGACTTTAACTATTTAATAGGATGAGAAAGCAAGAGAGAGAAACAGGGCACTTCATCAGACTGTGCATTCAATACCCAAGGGATTTGAACCATGGCTATAAGTGGGCTAGAATTTCATCCCCATGAAATTATGTGCAACAATATATCTCTGCTCACTTTACTCTTCCCACCCATGCTGCCAAAGGGAGTCAGAGATAACACTGATTAAGCAGTATTAAGCATCTGAGTGGCCATAAAAACTTATTACTGCTGTTGTTCTTTAAGCTAAATGAGGTTTGGGAATACAGACTGATTACAGATGAATTGTTGGTTTCAGCAAGACTGAGCAGAACTACATTAGCCATGGTAATAAATGTAATGATATGCAATGCTTCCTTCAACGCCCCTTTAATTCTGAACTTCAAGAAGAAATTCCGATTGGAAATTGGCATTATCTTTGTTAAATAACACTTAATTGCACATGCAAGAAAAGCTCTCCAAGCCTTGCATTCACAGCTAATTTATCAACTGAGCAGATGGATACAGGGAGAACAACGCAGCTAGTTATGAAATTATAAACTAAGCTGGAATTCTCTGAGGTATTTAATTTCAGTTATACCGTTTGTTGGACAAAGAAATCAAGCTGTTCAGACAAAAGACAAATGCATGACCTATTTATTTGTGTTAAGGACCACAGAGCAGGCCACTAAGGAATACTAAGCACCTCTGAACTGAAGTAGCACAATCTCCTGTGCACGAACAACCTAGGATGGGAAACATCTGAAGAATCTCTTCATACATTTGCCAAACCTATATTCTCTAGACACGTTGGACCACAACTTGCTAGATCATTGACCAAGATGGCACAGCCTATGGAGATTCCTAATCATCCAGGTCATGGCTGTCCCAAAGGTGCTTGTTGTTGCAAGGAATACGGATTAAGATTGTAAGATTTATATATTGTCCTACCCAAAGGGGAGAATGTTAGGAATATAATCTAACAGTTGGGTTGCCAATATATAAATCATGTAACAATGCTATACCTGTTTCTTTAAATCATACTGTAAAATGTGATTGGTTGCTGTTTTCCTCAATTGGCCATAAGAGGGAGCCAGAATGACTGTTAGCTCTCTGTTCGTTAGATGCTGGGCTGATCTGATCTAAGTGCCGTGAGCTATTGTAAGTTTTGCAACTGTTAGCAAACCTTGAATACTGAACTGATTATATGATACTGGGCTATGTTATTTGGATTATCCCTCAACTGAAAGACATTGATGACTGACTGAATTATCCGTGTATGACTTGGACTGTTTGATGGACTCTGATACCTCTATTTCCACGAAAGTAAAAGCCTATTTAAACTGCAGTTTCTCTGTATGCTGGTTTGTGTGTTATCCAACACAACTCTAGCAACGCTTCTCTGAACATACTTACTCTCCCAACGAGGAGCTTACCTAACGGTGCCTTTCAAAAGGCAACTGGGCTTTCTTGTTTTTTTCCTTGAAAGCATTTTTCTTCCCATCTAAGAAGCTTCTTTAGTTCTTTATAGCTCAATGCATTTGAAGTATACCAAATTAAAGATCAATGCATTTCTTTTGCACCTAATAATGTGAAATGAAAAAATAAATGTGAAGGCTATATTATTATCCTTAGTTCTTATTTCTTTCTAGCTTGCTGCTGTGTTGTTATCCTTATTTTTTTAATTTCTTTCTAACTTACTGCTTTTTTGTTGTTTGTATCTCAAAAGTAGTGAGGTCCCAAAACATGAAGTGTTCTTGATTTTAAAAAATGAGATTTTTTTAATTTGCTCAGTTCTTTGTATTAACATCTACATCATTCTGGATTGACTTGGAGCGCCTGCCTGCTGGTAAGTGAGCCAAGTTTTTTTCTTTTATTTTTTTTTAATGTATTTTAAAATAATATTTTATTTATTGTGCATAGGATTTTTTAAAATAGTTTTATTCTGTGTGGATTCTTTTTTAAAATTGTCTTAGACTATTTAAAAAAAGATTCTATCCAAAATAAATTGAAATAAACCATTTTTAAAAATTCTATGCACAATACTTTGAAATGGTTTATTTCAATTTATTTTGGATAGAATCTTTTTTTAAATAGTCAGGAGTCATTGACACTGAATTTGCACTTTTAATAATCAGGAAGCACATACTGAGTTTCTTTGAAAGAAAATCCAATAATTTAAAAATCCAATAATTTGTTTCCTAGTATAATTTGATTGCTTATTAGTAACCTATGACTATCACTAAGTGTTGTAGCTTATGATTCTTGATGAATGTATTCTATTTTATTTTTCTTTATGTACACTGACAGCATATTCACCAAGGACAAATTCCTTCTGTGTCCAATCACACTTGGCTAATAAACTATTCTATTCTATTCATTTCTATTTCAATTCTAATAAGGAGTTTAGCTTCTCTCTTGAAAATGTAAGTTAGCATAAGACATTATAATGCAAGCTAGCCTTAGCTTTCAAACAGTTCATTTAGTGACCAAAGTTACAATGGCATTGAAAAAAGTAACTGATGACCATTTTTCACACTTAGTGACCATTTTCACACTTATCAACCGTTGCAGCATCCTCATGGTCACGTGATCAAAATTTTGATGTTTGGCAACAGTTACAATTTATATTTGTAAATTGTAGTTATGTTGAAATAAAAAAAAATATTACAATACTATTTTTGCTTGTATGAAAATTTTTGTTGCTCCGTATAAAATTTTTAATCACCCCCCCCCCGGTCAAAGCTGTCCCTCTTTACCATTCTGAAAATCTGGTCACCTTAATCTAACATCAAGCATATGGGAGGGGGGACCAAGAGAGGTACTCTATCACTGCAACAGAGCATTTGTTTCGAATCTGGGTGTATTCCATGCCGGAAATCCCAACTAGCATGTTCATGACTAAGAATTCTGAACACTAAACGTGATCACATGTATGGAAGGTGTTCAGGTTGACTTACATCCATTTAAAGTTCCGATGGATTTGCCTGGGGGCTACTTATGACCCAGATTTGAAGTTCCAATAGTTGCCCCCCCCGGACATGTGACCAAATGTTGGCACTTGGCAACTGGACCACATTTACAGCCTTTTGCAGCTTTGTGTAGTCATGTGACTGCATTTTATGATGGTTTTGCAGAAAGCTGGTCTTTACTTTTGCTTTTTGGCAAAAACACACCCATGGTGAGCCATTGGTTCGTTTAAAAACTACAGTGTTTGCTGAACGATCCCCACAGAAAAGAACAAAATAAGGTGGTCACATCACTAACCAGACTTACAACCAACATGACTTGTGACTAACATGACTTGTGAGCAGAATGGCCAGGCTCAATTATGGTCATCAATTGAGGAGCACCTATTATGCTATGTTGTGAGTTACCTTGATTTCCAAAGAAAGATATAATTCAAAGCAATAGATGTCCTGTTACTATTGTGAAGATAATGTTGACTGAGGCTCACGTTCATTTTCAATACATTTGCAGCTCTATGCATTTCAAAACATTTGCTAGGAAACAACTGATAACAGGACATGGCCCAAGAATGTAGCTTTGCATGATTTACATACAATCCTGTTCAAAATTAAATCAAATTAGAACAGCAACAAAGATTAGGAGACTGGAGGTTAAAACATATAAAGAATGGTTGCTGGAATAATGCACATGTCTAGTTTAATGAGAAGAAAGACAAGGGGTGACATTTCCTGACAGTTAGAACAATTAATCAGTGGAACAAGTTGCCTCCAAAAATTGTGAATGCTCCAACACTGGAAGTTTTTAAGAACAAATTGGACAACCATTTGTCTAAAATGGTATAAAGTTTCTTGCCTGAGCAGGGGGTTCAGAGGTGGGTTCCTACCGGTTCGGCTGAACTGGTAGTGGTATGTTGGCCTGAGTCACTGGAACCGGCAGCAACCCAGGCCTGCTACGCCCCTGAAATGGTTCCCAGGTCAATGATGCTATCTTGTTTTTAAGTTTTGCGCCTGCACAGAATAATTTTAATTGAACTGTGCATGTGCGTACAGCACGCATCCAGCGTGCGCACAAGCGAACTGGCAGTAAAGCTGTTCTGAACCCACCCCTGATGGGATTGGACTAGAAGACCTCTAAGGTCCCTTCCAACTCTGTTATTCTATCTAGTCTGTCTGAAATTAAATATGATTTAAAATAAGCTATCAAAGTGTAGAAAATAACTTATTTTTTCCTTCTCTGCTAAAATATATTCACCAATTCAAATAGCCATGTAACATTTTGCAACTAAATCACCTAGTTGAATTTAAAAGTGGAATTTTACCATGTGACATACTGTATATCCTACCTACTAACAATAGCTAATGTAACAGCTCCTGCACACATTCTGCTCAACATGTCTATGGCAATCCTGGCATGGATTCACATTTACTTTTCACAAAACTGATCCACAAGGGATGGGATTACAGTTTTCAGAATTTCTAGACAAGATCAGGCAGGTATGAAGCTCTATATTGTAAAGATATCAAGGAATGTTGTTATGATATACAGACATGTTGTGATCAAGAGGACATTTTCCCAAGCTTATTCTAGAACACTGTATTTTATTAAATAACCAGAATAATTTTGGCATTAGCTTTCCTTACAGTATAAATTAAACACTGATGTTTAAATAAGTATACTACTTTATCGCATGTTCATGGTTCCTACCTGGTACTGACTGGGTTGAGAAAACCACAAGCAGCAAATGGCACTCAGCAACCGATCTTGTTAGTAGACTGCTAAAACAGTCTTTCTTGTTGAGTGATATAAGAGCCTATTTGCATCTTGACCACGTCTCAAGATGAATTAACAAT